>NC_073401.1:27369790-27673005 GCF_028641065.1 Leucoraja erinaceus
CTCCAGTACTTCTGTGTGTTTGTTATAAGAAGGAGCATGGTTCATGGGGACAAAAAGCACACAATGAAACCAAAAGAAACAGTCAAACTGAAAGGCTGAAAGGGGAAGGGAAGATGTCTCAAGATACACAACCTTGCAGTACATCTGTAACTGCCTGTTATTTTCCATTTCTATCCTGCATTATACTTCACATAATCCCTTCCCTTTCTGCTTATCTTCTGTCTCCATGTCAGAGAGAATAATATTAAGAAACATCCATTACAAGTCAACAAAATTTCCCACCTCTCTGGCTCCTGTTTTTTTTCTCCCCCCCCAGTTTACTTGCGCCAATGAATTCCACGCGTGCGCCTCCGAGATGTTTCCCTTCCTGAATTGTGACGTTGCCTACACTTCGTTGGTAACATGAGTCTTGATTGGACCTTATTTATTCCCAGCACCTTTGGCTTCACCCCCTCTCCCAAACCAATAGAGAATAAAACTGCTCCGGTCCTTACCTTGCATGCAATCAACCAATCATCCTTTGCAAATTCTGCCAGCTTTGACTAGATTCCACCACCAGGGACATCTTCTCTTATCCTTTAGCATTTCAGTTGAACTGTTTCTTTAGGATTCCATATTGTGCTTTTTGTCCCCATCAATGGCATGATAGCGCAATGGTAGAGTTGCTGCTTTACAACTCCAGAGACCTGTGTTTGATCCTGACTACGGGTGCTGACTATATGGATTTGGTATGTTTCCCCCCGTGACCCGCTTGAGTTTTCCCCGGGTGCTCTGGTTTCCTCCAACACTCCAAAGATGCACAAGTTTGTAGGTTAATTGGCTTCGGTAAAATTGTAAATTGTCCGTACTGTGTGTAAGATAGTGTGCGGGGATCGCTGGTCGGCGCGGACTTGGTGGGCCGAAGGGTCTGTTTCTGCACTGTATCTCTAAAACTAAACCTTTTATTTTGGGTTCCACAGTGTGCTCTTTGGTCCCCATCAGCAATTCACCTTCCTATAGCATAAAGCGCAAAGTGCTGGTGTAACTCTGTGGGACTAGCAGAACCTCTGGAGACATGGATAGGTGACATTTCGGATCTGGAGGCTTCTTCAGCACTTTCCCACACAACCTGTCCTTTTTAAACTCTTCCCTTTGCACCGTCCAGAGACCCAGACATGTCTTCTGGAATGGCAGGCGCTTGCACGTCCAACCTAGTGTACTGTATACGATGTTCACATTGTGGACTCCAGTACATTGGAGACGCCAAATGGGGATTGGTAACCACTTTGCGAAACACCTGCAGTCAATCTGCAGCGGTGGATCGAATCTCCCTTCTATCCGCCAGTTTAATTTTCTGACCAATCTGCCTCTAGCCTTCCACACTTACAATGAAGTTTTATTTCCATCTTCCACCTAAACAGGCTGCAGCCTTCTGGACTCTATATCAAATCCTACAGCTTCAGTTAACTTGCTTTCTCTGTATCAGAACTGACATTAATTCTGTGGATCATCCATCTGTGATAATGATTTTTTTATTTTTTTATTTTTGCATTAGCACAGTGCAGCCTGCTGGGCATTTCATACAGCTCTGCATTTCACAGCGTTCATGTTCCTCTTTTTGTACTCTCTCTCAAATTCCCCTAATTTTTTTTGTCATTTGCCTTTTTTCCCCCCCTCTCTCTCCCTCCAACTATTGACCTATTGACTGGATGATCTTTACAACTTGCTTCATTCTCTCAACAATTCCCACCCAACATTACCCCGCATTTAAAATTAACTTGATTTGTCTCTTTCTCAGTTCTAACGGAGGGTTTCTTGATGTGAAATGTTAAATGTTTCTCTCTCCACAGATGCTGTCCGACCTGAATGGTCTCAGTATTTTCTATTTCAGATCTCCAACATTTGCGGATTTTAATTTGCGCTTGCATCCATCCTCAAGGAGACCAGTACTCTACACAGTACTCTAGCTGTGGTCTCACAGACACTCTGTATAACGGAAGCATAACCTGCTTTTATATGCTATTTCCCCTGGCAGTTAGCAATAACATTAGCAATCAGCTTTCCTAATTATTGGCTTTGCCTTTGTTCTAGACTTTGTTGAACTTTGAGCACTAGGGATACAATTCTCACTTAAAATATTGACCTGTTTTCTTTCTTTCTGCCCAATACAAGCTCTTGCCGAAAGGGTAAGCCTAAGAGCATAGGTCGGCACGGGGAGAACCCTATTCTGGAAGCGGATGATCCAGATGTGGAACCAGATTCCACGCTCCCCAGTACGGAGGATGTCATTCGGAAAACCGAGCAAATCACAAAAAATATTCAGGAGCTGTTGCGTGCTGCACAAGAAAACAAGCATGAGAGGTGAAATATTTACTGTTGGGTTATTTGACTGATGTAATCAACTACTCCAGGAGTTATAAGGTGATGAAGATGTGGAGCAGGTTGTCATTAATGCTCTTGTGCTAGCTCCCTGCAGTTCATCTTAATGTCAAAACAGAGGATGGACAAATTGTCCTCCATGTGGGCGATGGGTGATATTGGGGTATTGTGTAATAGTGGTGGCACAGCTGGTAGTGCTGCAGCCTCACAGCTCCAGGGACCCTGGTTTGATCGTGACCTCGGGTACTATCTGTGTAAGTTTGCACGTTCTTGCATATCATTGTAAAAAATGCAAATTATTTTGATTGTGTGTACTCAGTTTCAGCTCTGTAATTTCCCATTTTACAATGTTATTTAAAAAGATCTCACCTCATTTTCCTCGTCCAATACGGCCTATGGTGGCAATTCTTTTGTATCTCCCATTTTTTTTCCCACCCATTTCAGTGAAGCTTCATCCAACATTGGCAGCCAACCAACTTTTTTCATCCTAAGCATGTTCTTCTACTTTGCCATCTCTGTGGGTGCTCCTGACCTTTCATCTTTTATTTAAAAAAATTTTTTTTTTTTAACTTTGAAACCTAGATTCCAATTTGATTACGGAAGGGACATTAAACTGGTACATATGTAATTGCAGCAGACTGCTTTGATATCTGGTTGCTATTCTTTCCCGCTCTACGAAAGGGTGGTGTCTTCAAACATACAATTAGTTGGATGGTGAAAGTACACAGAGCAGTCTTGAAAGTGGGAATTGTTGGGAAATGTGGCCACTTGTGCCAACTCTGCTTACTGTTGAACTAATAAGAAAATGAATTTCTTATTCTTGAGGATTAAACCTGGGATTTCCTTGGACTCTCTAAGTTAATATAACTCTAATATCCAGTGAACGTCCAATTCCTGCGAGCTTATTTTCTTCTTTGCAAAAAAGGATAGCAGCAGGAGGAACTCAGCATGTCAGGCAGCATCTGTGGAGGAAGATGGATGTAACGTCAAGACCCTTCATCTCAACTGGGGACTTTTTTTACTACGATTTCACAATCTGCAGTCTCTAGTGCCTTCATTTTCTTTTCTTTTATGAATCCAGCAATTAATTTGTGGTTTTCTGAATAATGCTCCACTAGGGATTAATGCAAAACAGATAAGCATGCAAATTGGAGATATTCCTGATCTAATTGGATTATTTCAATACCAGGCGATGGTAATGCAGTAAATCAAAGAATATTGACAATAATATCAAAGATGATGGCTTGGTAGAGTTCCTTAAGTCTGTAGTCTGCAGGAATTTGTATTGACACTGGCTTGAATCATTAAATCCAACTGTCCATGTTGGTCCATTTTTAGAACAATACCCTTGCAAACCTCAATAGTAACAACCAAGTACTTTCTTTAAATTCATCCCTACCAGGCAATCTAACTGGAATCATTTCAGAAAGTGTGTGGTTACATGCACTCACTGGTGAGTCTTGTGTCTTTGCAGTGTTGTCTTAACTTCCTCAAGAAGTCCACTCCTCCACAGTCATTAGATATTAAATTTGTTTCGACTTTAAATAAACAAACCAATTGTGCGATGCACGTATATCGGAATTGTTGTTCTCGTCAGCTATTTGCTGTAACCCATGCTGTTTTTATTTTGTCTTTTTTTAACTTTGATTTGATTTTCGCTTTGCAATCTGAATTCATTTGTGCAATCTCTTCTTTCTCTTCTTCCTCTCCCCTCCTCTCTCTCTTTCCCTCCCCTCCCGCACCCATTTTTGCTTCCGACCCCTGCCTTCCCTACGATCCAGCCGGCAGATTGAACGCGAGAGCCTGCGCAAGTTGAGGCACAGCCTTGGCTGTTTCAGTACGTTGGTTCTGCGGGCCGACAAATCTTCCCTTCAGCCTCTGACCCTGCAGCAGCAGCGGCCTGACCCTGCCACCTGGTACTCTGACCTCTGTCTCTGCCTCCCAGGCACTCCACCTTTTCTCTTCTTCCCTGCATGATTGTCACTGTGGTTTGTTAAAAGTATCAAACTTTGTGGAAATAATTGATTTAGTACCAAAAAAAAACTATTGCATAGAGACCAATGGCTAAATTGCAGAATAATATATCTCAATTCCACTTATGTAATCTGAATTGATGTATGTTAAAAATTGTGGTGGATGTATACTTTATAATGCCTGCCAGGGTGTCCCTTTTTGCCTCCACTTTGGTCTGGTTTGCTTCATAAATGCAGTAACTAATTTTCATGTAAGCAAAACAATCTGGTGTGTGCACGCTGAACTGATTTAACCTGAAATGAATGTCTGTGCTTTATGCCAGAAAATAGCCAAGGGATTATTCTTAACTATATCTAATGCCTTCGTATGGAAGATGCCTCTGTGCGGGCATGCAACGAGGACAGGATTAGAGCAAAACACAAACTGCTGGAGGAACTCAGCAGGTTAGGCAGCATCTGGTGAGGGAATGGACAGGCAACGTTTTGGGTTGAGACCCTTCTTCAAACTCTGGACAGGGTTAGACTCGGTTCTGATATTTGTGCCTACTGCCACCCACTGTAAAAGTATCAATGCCAACTCTATTAAGCTACAGTAATTCTGGTATATTGCTCTCTTCTAAAGAGTAGGAAAGGTCATTTTAAATCTAACAGAAAATGGTTACCGTCACTTCATACAAATGCAACTTATTTTAAATCCTTACGGATTTCTTAAAGGATGTACCAAACATTGCAACCTCCAGGGTGAATGAACTGTTCATAACCCTCACAGGAAAAGTGGAAGTTTGCTTCCAAGACCCTCCATGATGTGACTGTCATTAACCAGGCTGTTCAAGTGAAATTAGCCCAAGACCTTGCTCCACTGGAAATTGCCTTGTATTATCCTTCAGTCTGCCTGCCAGTTTACAGCAGTTGTATAAAGGTTCCCTGCCCATCTATGTGACCTGGCACACATGAATATCTAAACTTAGAAGTAATGAAAAGTTTGTATTTATAAGATCACAATCCAAGGCAAATATTAAACAAATGCTTAGGTATTCCAAAATCCAATTTTTGTTGTGATTTATTTTGTTGCTAGAACAATAACTGTAAATTGACACTAAACCTAAATTGGCACTGATCTGCAAAATATTTATCCTGAATTTAAGTGATCAATGGGCTGAGGTCACAGTGAAAGGGTTCTGTTTTTGAAACACCTCAAAACCTCTGGTTCCCAACGTTACCAGTTCTTACTTGTAAGGAACATTTAGCAACATATTAAAAATTATTAAAATTGAAGTACGTATTAAAAGATAACAGAAGTGCTTAAAGTCTAAAATTATATTCATATGCAATGTTCTTTTTTTTGCTTCCAATTCCACAACTATTGAAACTTGCTGGGAAATCTCCGCTATGTGGGCTCTGAGGCATGACTAACTAGAATCCAGCAGTGTAGCAAACTGACAGATTTGGTGCTCCAAACCTCTCAGTAAATATAGAGATTAGTCTGGCAGGGCATGCACGGAAATCATGAGCTTCCAGCTGTTTAAATTGCTCGACAATGACAATTCTATTCAGAGCTGCGGTACCATCTGTGCTTGATATAAAGCACTGAGCCGGAATGATCACACCTCTGGTCCAAATGGACATGTTGGTTAGATACATCACGGAGCTCTCCTCCACATTTAAATCATTGTTCCCTTAGTTTAAATATACAAGTGGTTTTAGAATTTATGAACCAAGGAGACAACAAGACAACAATGTAAAAGAACAGACGTTTCTTAACTTTACACCCATATAATTCACTCAATCTAGACCAGTTAGTACAAATTTTTAACACTAGTTGAGTTCTGTTACTTTGGCTTTGTGGACTTGCTTGACAGGTCCCAGAGGTCAAATTCAACACCCTTCTGTGAACTTTCATTGACATTGCATGCCCATCTCAGTCACAGGATTAATTTTCCTAACAACCATTTTAGTGGAGACTTGTTTGAGTATTAACTTTAACTCAAATCTTGTGCTGGCGTTTGAATTGAATGACTAATGGTTTATTTTCCTCCCTCTTACCCGCCCCTTCTGTTGTACTATTGCACCCAATTAGCTTTATGCCCTGCTCAGAAAGGATACATGTTGCTGTAGCTGAGATGGCAGCTCTTTTCCCAAAGGTGAGTCCATTTTCAAATAATGGGAAGTTTGTTTAAAATGCTAAAACCATACACTTCTTCACTTTTCCTCCATCCTCTAAACTTTAGAGCCTAGAGCCAAACTATTGAAAATAACTATTGCAGAAATGCAAGCTTTGCAATAACACATCTAGTAATGGATATGCTGAACCAAGGCCACATTTTGTACCTAAAAACGTTGGTGTTTCACCAAGCCAAACAGGCTTTGTAATACTGAGAAAGTGCAGATAAAAAAAGTGCAAGATCTCACGGCTAGGTAGATTGAGAGATCAGAAATCCATCTTTAGCACATTAAAAATGTCTCCAAATCTGAGGAAGGACATTATTGCCATAGTGGGAGTGCAGAGAAGGTTCACCAGACTGATTCCTGGGATGTCAGGACTTTTATATGAAGAAAGACTGGATAGACTCGGCTTATACTCGCTAGAATTTAGGAAATTGAGGGGGGATCTTATAGCTACTTACAAAATTCTTAAGGGGTTGGACAGGCTAGATGCAGGAAGATTGTTCCCCATGTTGGGGAGGTCCAGGACAAGGGGTGACAGCTTAAGGATAAGGGGGAAATCCTTTAAGACCGAGATGTGAAAAACATTTTTCACACAGAGAGATTTCCCCAATGTGATGAAACTTCTACCTACACTCCCTTGTCCCCTTCCTCCAGCCTAGTTGTTTAATCAGTACCTAGTTCACCATATTGTATCCCTCTTGGGATTACACCTTCCCTGGACAGCACGAGGCCTACCAGGACACCACCCTGCCCAAGGTCATTTGTTGCATTTTTCACACAGAGAGTCTCGTCTCCTGAATCTCTCCCCACAACTCTCTGAAGAAGGGTCCCGACAGGGTCCTTTTTCTCCAGATGCTGCCACCAGCTTTACTCCAGCACCATTGGCTATATTTAAGAGGGAGTTTTAGCCCTTTTGGACCGAGATGAGAAAAATTTTTCACACAGAGTGTGGTGAATCTCTGGAATTCTCTGCCACAGAAGGTAGTTGAGGCCAGTTCATTGGCTATATTTAAGAGGGAGTTAGATGTGGCCCATGTGGCTAAAGGGATCAAGGGGTATGGAGAGAAGGTAGGTACAGGATACTGAGTTGGATGATCAGCCATGATCATATTGAATGGCGATGCAGGCTCGAATGGCCTACTCCTGCACCTATTTTCTATGTTTCTATTATCTGGGTGTCAGAAGAACAAATCTGAATGCTATTTACATGAGATGTTGACTTGTATGGTGGATAGCTGATGAATAAAATCTTCTGCTTCTCATTTAGAAACCTCGCTCAGAGATGGTTCGTGCCTCGCTGAATCTATTAACTTCAAGTGCGTACAGACTCCAGTCGGAATGCAAGAAAGCACTGCCTGCAGAACCCAGTCCCACATCTGACATCCAGCTGGTAACACAGCAAGTGATCCAGTGTGCATATGACATTGCCAAAGCTGCCAAGCAACTCGTCACTATAATGACAAAAGAAAACAACTGATCACAATCTTCCACTTTTTATTTACAAGATTTTTTTTTTTATAGAAGAAAACTATTTTGAATATGCACCAGATGTGGTCTGGGCTTTCTGTCAGTATTATCTTTGCATGCTTTTTAATATAATTTACTTTTTTATATCAAAGTCGATTTCTTTCTACTTCTGTTTGTGGCCATGGGGCTAAATCTGGTGCTTTTGTTGTTGATGTCACTTTCCACTGGTTGGATGTTGCCTTCAGGGAGCTAAAGCAGGCAGATACATTGTTAATTAGAATTGTGCATCTTAGTATTTGAAGTGTATTCATGGCAGAAATATATAACAAGGTGTGAGCTCTTCAAATGTTTCCAAATGATATCTCGTTAGGGGAAATATTGTTTGAAGTTCCTTAATTAAAGAGGGCGAGGTTGAAAAAGAACTCTGCACTCGCCATGACGATAAATATGATTAAAGTTATTGATCAAAGGCAGGCAGGGTTCAGAACCCAGCGGGCAATAGAGTGGGAATGGGTGTGTGTGGTGGAAAATAGCAAGACAGTGCAAACTGGAGAAGAGTGATACTGAAGTTGGATTTTGGGAAACAATTTAGATTGTACAGGAAGGAGATATTTGAGAGTGGTGCTGTATTTAATGGGCTGCAGTGGTAAAACTGTGATTATGGAATTGATTAGAAATTTCAGCTGAACCCAAATGTCAATGGGGTGTTGCTGGGCACTTTCCCCTTTTTTAATCCAGTGGCCACATTTCAGCTGCAAGTATTACCTAAAAAGGGGAGAAATTATACATCTGTGGGGAAAGAGCAAGGTGTGGGGCTGTTTGGATAGTTGAGCACAGGATACAAGAGGCCAAATAGTCTATTTCTGAGCTCTATCCTAATATATTTGTGAAACAGGTTGCCATTTATCAATAAATATTTGGATGATGTTTAATTTTAAAGAATTTCATGTTTTTCCAGCCTGTATTGTCAGCGGGCAGTTGTCTGTGCTCAGTTGATCATGGACACTGGGTAGCTTGCTGTGTTTTTTTTATATAGCCATTTCAGTGTTTTAAACAATCCTTACTATGCCTTCAACAACATGCACAAATTTTAAACCATGATCTGTAATGTTTATAGAAAATTTAGTCTGGTCAAAGCGTTGTTGAGAAAGAAGCCATACTCAATATTACTTTGTGCATATTGTACCTCACACTATCACAACTTGTGACCTACATGACTGACAGCAAGGATCAATGCAATCTACTGCTTGTACACCCAGCACTTAAGATTGATCAGATTTTCTTCCAGAAGATAATTTACAAATGTGTGTGTGTGTGGGTCGTACATGCAGAAGTTATTTATTGTACAGATTTGTATGTCATTTTGTTTTTCCAATCGATTCTCAAAACTGCCTATTTTAGTATGAGTTGGACAGCTTTTAATCTTGCCTAAAGTAGTAATGTGGTCAGTAAATTGTAGTGAAACTTGTAGATAATGGCAGCGGATCACTGTCAAAGCCAAACAAATGGCATAATGCATTACTTAACATGGAGTTCAATGGGGAAAGTGTTCGAGAAAATCGCGAGATGGAAGGTTTTATAGGAATGCAACCCCACTGAAATGTAACAGACTGCCTGTACTGAAATCTTGTAAGTAAAGATTTGATTTTTGTCTTGCAATGCATCAACAGTAAGATTCATTGCTTCAGTCCTGGCACAGGAACATTGACATTTAGAATTTAGATTAGAGCCCACAGGGAAAAAAATAAGATGAGCACATCTTTCTTTGGAGTGGTAACAACCGTGGTTTTGAATCCTCCCGGAATTAGTGGAGTATTGCAAAAGCCACTCGATTTTTATGCAAGTAATTTTTGAAACGGTAACTGGTCTGCCTGGACAACTATGAATCTACACCCAGACTAATCAGTATAAAGCACAGTGTGGATTTGAACTGGCAGGACCAGTCCATAAGTGCACTTCCTGCCAGCAACTGAGTGATTGGCAGCAGCATATCAGGGAAACACTTCGCCCTGAGCAGTCTCCCGCGTAAAGGGAGAAACTGTAAAGAGATAAGGTAGCGGGAACAGTTAATGAAGGAGGGATTAATCAGGATCGTATCGTGTGTCTCTTTGACAAGATGACGCCACAGTGCGTTTGTGAACTTTGGTTAGGTTCAACGTGGGAAACGGAGCCTTCCTAAAGTAACCAAAGTGCTGTGGATTTAGCACAAGCAAAGCTAAGAAGGGGAGAGCAGCGAATGTATGCAGGTTGTACTCGGGGGCTTTTATTTTGAGCATGGAAAACAAAGGCGAGGGTGGGTTTTGTGGTTCTGTATTGATATATGAATTGGTGACTGAACATTCATTATGTGGCACTTCCAGCCTGAAGCTGAATCTAGGCACGAGCCAACTGCTCATAGCTCTTGGGTGGAATTTGACAAATCATTTCTTGTCTTTTTGTTCTGTTCAAAGAAATGTCACCTTTATGATGGGTGTACCTATTTTTTTTTTTCTTAGATCTCCCTCTCCAGAATGAATGAATCCTGACATTAACCTTTGCACTGTACTTGTCTTGTAGCTCTTTCTGTGTAATATTTGTACGTCACTTTCAGCAGCTACTGGTTATATTGAAACCAACCAAGCATGTACAGTTTGTAATGATGTGTTTAGTCTGATTTATTAAATACATTACATGATGTATAGATTTCTTTCTTGGACATTTGCTTGCAGTATTAACTGAGATCATCTTAACACACGTGACTACATCTGCCAATGTGGAAAACAGTGCAGGTATGTCTTGTCCTCCACAAGCAGGACAAATCAAACTGACCAGCACACTAGCATCATCCTCTACACTAGGGACAATTTTACAATTTTTACTTAAGCCAAATAACCTACAAACCTGTACATCTTTGGAATATGGGAGGAAACCAGAGCATCCAATGAAAACCCGTGTAGTCAGGATCGCACCCGTGTCTCTGGTGCTGTAAGGAAGCAAATCTACCGCTGCGCTACCTAGTGGCCCTAATGCCCCTGTCCCACTTAGGAAACCTAAACAGAAACCTCTGGAGACTTTGCACCCCACCCAAGGTTTCTGTGCAGTTCCTGGAGGTTGCAGGTTGTGGAAGCAGGTGGAGACTAACAAACCTCCGGGAACCGCACAGAAACCTTGGGTGGGGCACAAAGTCTCCAGAGACCTTGATGCTGTCTGTGTGGAGTTTGCACATTCTCTCTGTGATCGCGTCAGTTTTCTCCAGGTCTTCTCGTGTCCCAAAGACGTGTGGATTTGTAGGTTAATATTTTCTCTATAAATTGTGCCTAGTTTGCAAGGAATGGATAAGGAAGTGGGATGACTAAGAACTAGTGTGATCGATAGTCAGTGTGGGTTCAGATAGACGAAGGGCCAGCTAACATATACTGTATATACATATACTGTATCTGTAAACTAAGTTAAACAAGGCTTACTGTATCCGTGCACTCTGGTATCCTATTTTTTTGATGCCTGCATTACATATCCTTAATTGCTGCGCAGTCGACTGTTATTACCCTCTAGATTTCATGAACTCCGCTTTAACATTTGAAACGATCGGGTCACATCACATTGTTTGGTGTAAATTTATAATGAGGTAAAAGCTATTTAAATTATTCTGCTTCTAACACGTAATGTTGGAAACTTTTGCCTCTGTTGGTAATTGAGCTCAATCGTTCTCTTAGGCAGAATTTCACAAGATAACCGAGATTAATGGAAGGGATTATATCTAGAAAACAGAAAATGAAATTGTTTGCTAGATGTGGATCTATGTAGAAGTTAAGAAGGAGATGAAGAGGGAGATGAAGAGGGACTCCCAAAATAGGATACAACAGAAGACAACAAACAAGTCCAGTTCAAGTTCATATTTATCGTCACATGCACCAATTAAGGTACAGTGATATTTGAGTTGCCATACAAGTAAAAAGAACACAATAGAATTTAACATAAACATCCACCACAGTGGAGTCGGCATTCTTCACTGTGATGGAAGGCAATAAAGTTCAGTCATCTTCCCCCTTTGTTCGGAGCCTTGACCCTCCGCAGTCGCCGCTCCAGATGTTCAGGCCCTCTCGTCGGGATGATCGAAACTCCAACATTGGGATGGATCGGAACACACTCCTCAGCTTGGAGTTCCCGAATCGGCCGTTTCATTACCGGAGACCGCGGCTTCACGATGTTAAAGTCCACGGGCACCGCGGTCGGAGCTCCAACACTGGCGATCCTCAGTAAAGAATCGCCGCTCCGAGATGTTAAAGTCCGCGCCGTGCCCTTGGCTAGAAGCTCCGCAAACGGCTGCTCCATGATGTTAAAGTCAACAGGCACCCGTGGTCGCAGCTTCAACACTGGCGATCCTCGGCAAAAGATGCCATCGCCCGCTCCGCGATAATAAGTTTGTGCCGTGCCTGCTGCTTGACGCTCTGGGCCTGTCTCCGGTCTGGAAAGGCCGCACCAAACCAGTTGTAAAGCTGCGAGGGGGGCCAAGATGCGACATGGAAAAAAGTTGCACCTCCATCGAGGTAAGTGACTGAAAACGGTTTTCCCCAATTTTTTAATCTCTTACCTCGACGGAGATGCGATTTATTTCCTTTCCATATCGTATCTCTGTCCGCTCTGCGGCCTAACATCGAGGAGCTAGCGGCCTCTTGCTGGAGATCGATTTGGGAGCTCCAACCGCAGGAGCTTGCGGGACTTACCATCATGGAGCTCGGGGGTCCCTTGGACAGGGGCTGACTTCGGGAGCTCCAAACCGCAGGAGCTTCAACCGCAGGCTGCGGGGGCTTTGACCGCTGGCTGCGGGGGCTTCGATAAGAGGGAAGAAGATTGGACTTTATTGCCTTCCATCACAGTGAGGAATGTAGGGAATCCGCTGTGGTGGATGTTTATGTTAACTCTTATGTAGTTGTGTGTTTTGTTGCCTTTTCTTAGTATGGCTGTATTGTAATTCGAATATCACTGTACCTTAATTGGTACACGGGACAATAAAAGACCTTTGAAACGTGTGAATGTTCTTTACCCATCACAACCTCTCTTTTTTGGAAGAGAAAATTCCAGGGTCACAATGAATCATCCTCCAGTTGACACAAGAGCACTGCTGAGGGTGAACAATACTTGTACATTGGTGGATACATCAATTGATGCAAGTGATGGTTTGCAAAAAAAGACAGAGTGCTGGAGTCACTGGGCAGATCATACAGCATATCTCTTGTAATTCTCATCTTATGGTTTCTGATAGTTCTAATCTGTTCAACATCTAATAGATCTTCAGTACTAAGTGTGGAATTGCCTCCCTTAACTTATGCCCTTTTGCTTTTTAACGTCTACTGCTCCAGCCTGGCATTCTACTCTAATGGGAGCATGTGAAACATCAACGATTTTGCTACATTAATGGCTGTATGTAAAGTACAGCTTGTGTATCAAGTCTTATTGACAGCAATGACCATGTTTAATCATAAGATTCTAAGACATAGGAGCTGAATGAGGTGACTTGACCCATTGAGTCAGCTCTGCCATTCATTCATGGCTGATCTATTTTCCCACCTCATTCTCCTGCCTTCTCCCTGTAAACTATGACACCCTTGGTTCTCGCTCTGTACAGTTTGCAGCAGGCAAGGTTAGCCACAGCATCTCTTGATTAGGAAGAATTGACTGATTGAATTGAATTGGCCCACTGAGTCCAACCATCGACTGCCCGTTCACACAAGTTCTATATTATCCCACTTTTGCATCCACTCCCTATGAACCGGAGGCAATTTTTTAGCGGCTAATTGACCTACAAACCTGCACGTCTTTGAGATGTTGGAGGAAACTGAAGCACCCAGAGAAAACCCACATGGGTACAGAGAGAACATGCAAACTCCACACTTACAGCACCCGAGGCCAAGATGAAACCCAAGATTGGCACTGAGAGGCAGCAGCTCTACCAGCTGCGACACTGTGCTGCCCTAGAACTGAACATTTAGGGTGGAAATCCCTATTTCAAATGGCTGAAAATCTGTCATGGAAGTCAATGAAGACCAAGATCAGATTTGACTTCAATGTTATCAGTAGTCAAACAGCATAGCAAGGTGCCCATGTCTACAATGAGCATGGTTCTGCTGTTAACCTGGTCGTAACCTGACAGAGTTAGCATGAAGTGAGGGGACAGAAATGAGGGATATGATATTACACGTTAATATTTAGCCATAAATAACCATTGCACAATCTGATACAAGATGTTTTATTTATGCAGTAAACAATAATAAATAAAAACATTAAACCTAAAATTGATTATAACGTTTCATGATTAAAGCATCAGGCTGTAGAAAGGCTTTAGAGCCTGGAAGGCTTTCTTTACATGAACAGGCCAAACATTACATTGCAACCATCAATAATAATTCAGCCTAAAAACAAGAGACACTGGCTACCCGTGCTGGATATCAGAGCCACGGGGAATACCAATTAATCAGTTGCACAGATATGCTAAAGTAAATGCCATTAGAGGCCTTAATGGCCTGAAAATTAAACAGTTACAGCCTTGCATTAGTGAAGCATCTGTGAATAGCAGTTGCTGCAAATTAAATAGAGATAGCATTCACATTTAAATTAGCTCAGACAGATCCAGCTGGAAAGATAGAAATTTATGACAACCAAAATAATATTAGTATCTATTACTATGTACATAGAGCTAAGACTTCAAGTCACTCTGTATTTTACAAAGACGTTAGTCTCAATTTAATCCCTTCCCAATCTGCATTTGGACTCAAAACTATAGCTCAGTGATTGATTTTAAATCCCTTTAACAATGCATGGTTCAACAAGATAAACCAAACCAAATGGCCAAAGTAGGCCTGCTTTATTGACACAATCCACAGAAATAACTGCAAGAAGTTAAATAAATTGGATCCAATTTAGTGCTGTGTAAAAGTTCCCTGCTATAATCCAAAATTTAAATCCAAACTGGAACTACAAATGCTGGTTCACACCAAAAATGGAGACAAAATGCTGGAGCAACTCAGCTGGGCAGGCTGCATCTCTGGAGAGGGAATGGGTGACGTTTTGGGTTGAGACATCCATTCCTTCTCTTCAGTCCTATTGAGTTAGTCCAGCATTTTGTGTCTATTTTAAATCTAAACTGTGGGCTTCACTGGGGATTTGGTTCCTCTTCGCCTCCAGAGCCTGCATCCATGCTGAAAGTGACCAATTGCTACTTAATTCAGTTGTAGATTTGATTTTTCCAATATTTGGCCATCAAAATAACTGAATGTAACAAACTAAAACGAGAACATGGTCAGAAGGAGGGTTGATTTATCCAACTCCTTACCACTAGACAGCCAGGAGGTGGCATAGCTTTTAACCTAATGAACGATATGGACCAGATTGCACCCAGTATGAATATCGCTTCTACCAATCACCAACCCTTCAATGGTTGGGCTGAATGTTCTGTTAAATGATCCACTTCTGCAGGAAAAACAAAAATCGATTACATTCGGCTGGTCTTAAAAACTGTGGAAACACAGCGATGCAAACTAAAGGGTTGGAGCACTTTATAAAAAGTGTATTTTAATGTTTGATGATGTCTTTTAAGATAGTTACACACAAGGAGTTAGCTTCTCTCATGCTGTATTTTTCATCATGCAACCACTTGTGCACAATTCCACATGCCCAGTGGCCCATTTTGTCTTACATCTGATGAGGTGCCATGAAGCCTGCCAGAGATAATTCTATGTTCTCCTTTCCCAGCTCCTTTAATCTTCATAGAGTAAAAAGAAACAAAGTGCTGGAGTAACTCAGCGGGTCAGGCAGCATCTCTGGAGAACGTGGATAGATGACGTTTTGGGTCAGAACCTTTCTTCAGCCGAAGGGTCCCGACCTGAAACATCACCTATCCACGTTCTCCAGAGATGCTGCCTGACCTGCTGAGCTACTCCATGAAATCAGGGACTCTTACTTCTCCCGACCATGGAGTCCATCAACTGATCATGTTGTTTCCATATCATCCTTGTTGTATAACTGAACAGATGATTATCAAACTTCTATGTTACAGAATAATTGGCTCAATTTGCAGCCACATTGCTCTCAGGCCCGACAACAAATTCCCAAAACAAGATCGTCCCGTCAACGGAGGGCTCGAGGCCCCCGACCACAGGGAAGAGATTTGAACTTTTTACGCCTTGCATCACAGTGAGGAATGTGGAGGAGTCACTGTGGTGGATGTTTACGTTAAAATGTATTTTGTGTGTTCCGTTGCATTTTGTTTGTATGACTGACTTGGCAAATGAAATTCTTCGTATGTTGCAAAACATGCTTGGCTAATAAGGTATTATTGTGATCGTGATTAAGAGAAGTAGGTGCCATCCTTGCAGACTACAGGAGACTGAGAAATGATATTGTAGAGATGTAAAAACTCATGGGGATGATGCACATAGTCTTTCTCCCAGGATTGGGGAATCAAGAGCAAGGAGGCATAGCTTTAAGGTGAGAGCAGATAGATTTAATAGGAACCTGAGGGACAGCTTTTTCCACACAGCGGGTGGTTGGTATATGGAACGACTGCCAGTGGAAGTGGTTGAGGCACGTATTATAACAACATTTGAGGGACATTTGGATGTGTAAATGATAGGAGAGATTTAGAGGGATCTGGGTCAAACCCAGGTAAATGGGACTAATGTAGATGGTCGTCAGGGTCGGCATGGATGAGCAGGGCTGATGGGCCTGTTTACACACTTTATGGCTATGACTGAAATCAGGTTCTGTGGCTTCGTATGAACTTCAGCCTAAATTTCCTGATTTTACACGTTGACGTTTTTTCATCAAAGTTTGTTTACAACAACCAAGACAAAATGGGAGTAAAGGCTTGAAACTCTTTGCTTCGTCTTGAGGTCAACGAGTGCATTTGTGCCAGTCTATTCATTCCAAGAGAAGACTCACACTTGACAACTACTTTTGTGGTTCTTAGTTTCTTTGTTATGTCCAGGCTATTCGTGGCCGATGCCAAGTCTAGGAAATAAAAATGAAACAAAGACAAGTATTAAGAATATTTATACTGAGTGCCAGCTATTGCAGAGATTCAGAGCCACGTTATTTCCCCACACAACCATTACAGGCACTCATGTTCAAGGTGTTCCTTTACCTTGGGCTCGTATCCTTGTTGTCTCATCCGCTCAGCCTCACGTTGAAGCATCTCTTCATGCTGCCTCTCTGCCAGCCTCTCCTCGTTTTCCTCCTTTTGTTGCCATTCCAACTCTTCCAACGCCTTCCTCCTCCGTTCCTCAACCTACATTCAGAAAGAATAAGGAATAATGCTAGGATTTATCAGCCCATGTTAACCAACACATTGACTCTGTTTATTGATAAATTGACAATGTTTTTCCCCGACTGTATGCATAGACATAAAGCCCACAATGTCTGCGCTGCACATAATGCCAAGATAATATACTCTCATCTACCTGTACGTGATACATATCCCACCATTCCCTGCACATCCCGGTGCCTATTCAAGTCTTTTAAATGCTTCTACCTTATCTGACTCCACCGCTACCCCTGGCAGCAGAATCCAGCACCCACCACATTCTGAACAATGCTCCACACATTTCCTTTACACCTTGCCCCTCTCACCCTAAAGCAATTTCCTCTAGTCTTTGTTTAAGAAGGAACTGCAGATGCTGGAAAATCGAAGGTACACAAAAATGCTGGAGAAACTCAGCGGGTGCAGCAGCATCTATGGAGCGAAGGAAATAGGCAACGTTTCGGCACGAAACGTTGCCTATTTCCTTCACTCCATAGATGCTGCTGCACCCGCTGAGTTTCTCCAGCATTTTTGTGTACCTTCCTCTAGTCTTTGTTATTCCCACACCGTGGAAAAAGGTTCTGAATGTTTACCCTCTCCATGCCTCTCATAATTTTATATACTCCCCTCAACGTCTGGCATTCCAGAGAAAACAATCCATGCCAGTCCAACTTTCAGTCCATGCGTGGCCTCACTCTGGCGATGGAGGGGGCGTCAATGTGGGAATGGGAACGCCAATGTGGGAATGGGAAGGGGAATTAAAGTGGTTAGCAACCGGGAGATACAGTTGGCCTCGGCGGACCAAGCAAGTGTTCAGCGAAACGTCTGCCGAGTCTACACTAGGTCGCGCCGATGTACAGGAAGCCACATTGGGAACACTAGATGCAGGGATCCCAGCAGTCATTCCAGGCGAGACAGAGGTTCACATGTACCTTGTCTAACCTCAATATAAATCCACGTCTAACTACAGATTCTCTGGCTAGGAGAAACGGCTTTTATTTCCGATTTATCTATCCATCTCAGAATCTTGCACATCTCAATGAAATCATCTTTCGGTTTTTTGCACTAGAATAATAAAGGCTATTGTGGTCACACTCTCCACAAAGTACAACTGCCACATTCCTAGCATCAAAACTGAACGGGTTTCTCCAATTTTCAGCAGGACATCTACCCCTGCATAATAAAGACTTGCCATTCTCCCTCCCAATCACCCCTTGTATCCTCAGGTTAACTTCCTGCATCTCATGAATCACCACAACTCTCTGTACACCATTTGCTATTTTTCCACTGTCCAAAGTTAGCTAATATTATTGATAGCATGAAGATCCTCCTGTGGAGCAATGTTTGGTCTCGAGCTGTTCACGTTCACGATCTTTGGGAGCAAGAAATAATCAATGTGCATTGCCACAGGGTAACTTAGAGAAACAGCATTGAAACAGTACCCTTCCGCCCACTGAGTCCACGCCGACCATCAATCACCTGTTCGCCACAGCTCTATGTTATCTCACTCCCTACACATTAGAGGCAATTTTATACAAGCCAGTTAACCTACAAACACAGCAAATATGGGAGGAAACCGGAGCACCCGGAGGAGATCCACGCAGTCACAGGGAAAACGTGCACACTCCATATAGACAGCACCTGAGGCAAGGATCGAACCCGGGTCTGTGGCATTGCAAGGCAGCAGCTCTACCAGCTGCGCCACTATGCCTCCCAAGAATCAAGTATGTACAACGTTCCTATACCCACTGTGCATTTCCAAGGTAAATGAGGTGATTACTACAGTCATACAGCACGTAAACAGGCCCTTTGGCCCAACCTCACCAAGATGCCATGTCTAAGATAGCCCCATTTGCCTGGGTTTAGCCCATATCCCTCTAAACCTTTCCTGTCCATGAACCTGCCCATGTGGCTTTTAAATGCTGTTGTTGAACCTGCTTCGCCTTCTTGTATTTCATCGTCTGTATTTCAATGACATTTTCTTTTTGCAACAAACCTGAGCTTCCAGCTCCTGCTTGCGGGCCGTTTTTTCTTCCTCCTCTTCATCTTTCATGCGCTGTGTCGTCACCTTCGCTTCCTCCAACTCTTGGATCAGCATCTCCCGAAGCTGCACAGATTCCTCCTGAGCGCGTCGATTCGTCTCGATTCTCTCCATGATTTGCCGCTGTCGGCCTACAAGAACCTGACAAACGGAGGTCACGTTAAATACTGCCTCTAGTTTAGTTTTAAGATCAGTTTTGTTTATTGTCACGTACAGTGGAGCGCTTTATGCCGCGTGCCAACCAATCTACTGATTTCCCAAAACAATTAAAATAAACTCTGCTGAGCAGGAAAAGGATTCTTTTGAGGTTTTTTTAAGAATACAGTTCTTTTAAGAATAAGGAGGAAGCCATTTACAACGGAGACGAGGAAACACTTTTTCTCACAGAGAGTTGTGAGTCTGTGGAATTCTCTGCCTCAGATGGAGGCAGGTTCTCTGGATGCTTTCAAGAGAGAGCTAGATAGGGCTCTTAAAAATAGCAGAGTCAGGGGATATGGGGAGAAGGCAGGAACGGGGTACTGATTGGGGATGATCAGCCATGATCACATTGAATAGCGGTGCTGGCTCGAAGGGCCAAATAGCCTACTCCTGCACCTATTGTCTATTGAGTTTAGTCTTGCAAATTTAGTCCATAAACTATGTGTTAATCCTCCAATTCTTTTCACCTTTGCTCTCTTTGGGCAACACCTGCTATCTCACTCCTTTTCTGGGACAGAACTATAGAGAATAGTAGCGGGAAATGAAAGGTGTCCATTCATGTTCAATCACTTTGTTTCAAAGCATCAACAAAAAGCCAGTCAGCATTAGAACAATAATTGTCGAGAAGCCAATATTTAATCAAAAAATTAGCTAAGACCCAGAACATTCTTTGTTGATGGGGTGTTGAGAGGCTGAGTAAAATTCTTCTAAGATATAATATGTGCATACTCAACCGCATTAACATCATTAAAAATTGGATAAAACGAGGGAGGAAAATTACTTTCTTACCTCTTGCATTAAGCGCATTCGTGCTTGTCTCTCTCTCTCCCACTCCTCCTCTCGTTTCTGCCACATACGTTGGGCCTCCTCCCTGGAAATAGAACACATTTTTTTACAACATGTTTTTGAATTCATGATGCATCCTATAGCTTCAGACTGCAATGGCATTCCAAGACGCAGTGAACTATTGAACACCGATTACTGCAAAGTGCTGCATTCAAAATCTACAACTAGGCAGAATTTCAAAGTTAAACCCACCATAAACCCAGGAACACAAATATAGCTTTAAAGATACAGCATGGAAACAGGCCCTTCGGCCCACCGAGTCCACCCCCGACCATCAATAACCAGTCCCACTTGCTCATCCACTCCCTACACAGTTGGGGCAATTTAGAGTAAAAACCACACATCTTTGGAAGAGGGAAATCGGTGCAACCGGGGCAAACCCTCGTGGTCCTAGGGAGAACGTGCAAACTCCACACAGATAGCACCCGAGGTTGGGATCCAACCCTGGTCTCTGGCACCATGTGTGTTTGCTGGCCAAATAATAGAAGCATTATCTGTAAAGTGATCAGGTACAGACCTGAATATGGTGTCCACCTCTGCCTCTCGCTCCCTCTCCAACTGCAGCTGCTCCTCAATGACTTTCTTCATCCAGTTTGCGTCAGCAATCGCCCGTTCCCGCCTGGCCGACTGCAGTTTTTGGTCAACCTCCTCTTTTTCGATGAGCGATGCGAGAAGTTGGCGATCTATCTCCTGTGAATTAAAAACGGTTCAAAATAAAAAGTTCGGCAATTCAAAAATAGCACTGAACGCAAAGTAAGCAAAGGGTCCAAATAATGTACAAAGAAATGCACAACTAATACAGAGTTTGAGGGCAAAAACAATTCTTATTGCGATGTTCTTATCTTTACAACAGAAACACTCAACAGTACTACAGTACATTTTCACTCATTGTCCAGCAATAAATATAGGCAGCATTTTGAAATGGATAGTAATTATTCCATCTGCTATTTCTGACTGCAGAAGTCTGCAGACTGTTCCTCCACTCAATTGTCTGAACTGTTTTTAGTGTATGTCAGGAAAACAGGCATGGATTACAGTTGCCGCTTGAATATTCTCATTGTTCTCGATGATCTGAAGCTGACCTATATGCACCTTTTTTTACACAAATCAGCTTGGTACCCGATGTACCACAATGTATCTGAACTCCATTATTTTGTAGATTGAAGGTCTGCACCTACAAATTCCTAGGATATGGTGTCTATGTCAGCCATATCGATGAGCTATCAGTACGTTGTAACTGATAAGAACAGTCCCATAGGCATGTAACCAGTTACAAGAGCTGACAGATTCATCTCCATTCTCATTCACGATACATTAGAAGACAATGGAAAAAGATAAACTACACCCAGAACATAAGAAACAAAATGAGTCAAATCGCACTGTTACCAAATGACCTAACCTTTTATCAAGGTATTTTTACGGTTGGATAACTGAATGATTAACTATTTTGTCATTTGAGAGATACAGCGCAGAAATAAGCCCTTTGGCCCAACGAGTCCACGCTGACCAGCACTTAGCTGTACACTAGTTCTGTCCTACACACTAGGGACAATTTACAGAAGCCAATTAACCTACAAATCTGCACGTCTTTCGAATGTGGGAGGACACTGGAGCACCCGGAACAAAACCCCCGCGGTCACAGGGAGAACGTACAAACTCCATACAGACAGCGCCCGTGGTCAGGATCAAACCCGGGTCTCTGGCATGGTAAGGCAGCAACTCTACCACTGCGCTGCCGTGCCGCTCTTAATATAATCTATTTTTACCTCACTTTAAGCCGTTCAGTTCTGCATAATTCACAGCACTTCCTGAATTTGCAGTATACATTTCCTCAAGTTGCTAAAATAAAGTGGTGTCTTTGCTTTGCAACCTGCATTTATTTCACTCACCTTTTTTTGAATGTGACAAGCTGGCTATTCAGCAAAAGAAGTCATCATATTCAAGACTGGTCTATTGGTACAAGATTATTCATGAAATGTTATAAATAGTGTAAAAGGAGCTATTACCAATTCTTCCTGAATCTGCTGAGCGCGCCTCCTCATTTGGGTCTTGTACTGGCGGTTCAGTATCCGGCTGTTAAGGTGAACAAAGTTTTTCAGTTTAGTTTATTGTCACGTGTACCGAGGAACAGTGAAAAGCTTTTGTTGCGTGCTAACCAGCCAGCGGAGAGACAGTGCATGGTTACAATTGAGCCGTTTGCAGTATACAGATACATGAATAAAGGAATGTAGACAAAAGTGCTGGAGAAACTCAGTGGGTGCGGCAGCATCTATTGAGCGAAGGAAATAGGCAACGTTTCGGGCCGAAACCCTGAAGGGTTTCCTTCGCTCCATAGATGCTGCTGCACCCACTGAGTTTCTCCAGCATTTTTGTCTACCTCAGGTTTGTAGGCTGATTTGCTTGGTAAAATTGTAAATTGTCCCTCGCGTGTGTAGGATAGTGTTAGTGTGCAGGGATCACTGGTCGGCGCGGAGTCAGTGGGCCGAAGGACCCGTTTCTGCGCTGTATCTCTAAACTAAACTAAGCGAGGGAATCGACAATTCCGTCCACGTCTGATTACGTGACTGCAGCCGGGACTGATCATGTGTCGGGATTAGGTCAGAAAGGACTTTAATTTTGTATGCAAGCAGAACTGATACAACTGAAGGCGATGCGGTTTTCAGGCTGAGAGAACTGACCTCGACAGACTTAAGTTCCAGCTTACACACAGGTGATTATGTTTACTGGAGGTCAGTCGTCTCAGCCTGGAAAACACAAAGTGCTGGAGCAACTCAACAGGCCAGTCAGCATCCGTGAGGGGAATGGATAGGCAACATTATGGGTTAGGACCCTTAATCAGACTGATTGTCACTGTTGCTTCTTGACTGCAAGATCTCCTCGAGTCATGGTTCTAGGTCCAAACAACTTCCATTGCTCTCTCAATGATTATTTTTTTGGGCTTAATCATTTGACAAGGTGATAAGATTATGCTGTAACTGAGTAACACAAAATAAAATCCCAACGGTGCATACGAACACGGAATAAACCCAAGTGTAGTGACAAAAGATTAAGATAGTGAATACTGTAATAAACATGACAAGAAATTTGAAGTTTGCTAAGAGAGTGGGGGAAGGCACAACTAAATTAATTATTGCACAAAAAAAAAGGTCTGGAGGAACTCAGCGGGCAGGCAGCATCTGTAGATGGAATGGACAGATGGCGTTTCGGTCTAGGACCCTTCTTCAGTCCATTCTTCCACAGATACGGCCTAACTTACTGAATTTCTCCAGCGCTTTGTTTTATTTTCCCTGAAGATTCCAGCAACTGCAGTTTCTTGTGTCTTAATTATTGGGCCGAGGTGAGAACAGATCAATTACTATACAAGCTTAATGATGGGCTAGGATTAGTGGAAGATAGGATGAAGGTGTTTAGCATTTGTTAGTGAGCTAATTGGCTGCTGTTTCCTTTATTTAGTAGATACTCATATCATAGGTGGTGAGAGCAGGTATTGAGTTGATACAAAATGCTGGAGTAACTCAGTGGGACTCTGGGATGCCAGAACTAACTGTTGAGCCTCCCTGCAGTGTTGTGGGCTTATCTCAATGAAGGGGAGGTGCCCACTTGATAACCACAATGATATACCTGCATCTACAGGATTAGTTTTTTTAACGAGAGCTAAATAATATGTAGGTAGATGTCTTTTTTTTTACATGTAGTCATTTATTGCAAGTTGGTATATTTAGTTAGATAATACTTTGGTTTTGGGCTTGGTTTTCTTAGTTGAGTGCTTATCCTGGTGTTATAGCAGAAGTACTTTGTGTTTTAATTGTAATCCTGTACATAGTTGCACTGCAAATCCCCAATTTTGACCTCTGCTTACTGAAACTAGGCAACATTTTTAAACGAAAAAGCCTGTTTCACCACCCTACATCAATTACTGAACTGCTAAGATCCCCTTGTATCCATTGGATTATTGAGCTTGCTGGAATTATCTTTTATAGATTTTCTCAGTTCAGGCTTTATAAGAAACACTAATAGTGTTAAAGAAAACTTGGGGTCAGATAAATCACCAACTTTTCAGGTTTGGAAGAAATCTGACTATTTTAAAGAGATTGAAGATGAATAACAGATCTTTAAACATTACCAGGAAGTATCTCCAAAAGGCAACTGAAAAGGGCTATGATATTGGTTCAATACTTACCCCAACTCGGATTTCTTTCGACGCTGTTCTAACTGTTTCCTTTGCTCTTCAAGCTCCTCTAGCTCCCATTGCTGTTTCAATAATTTATCCTGTTCGATCTTGAGTTTCTTTGCCTAAGGATAGCAAACAGACCCAGTGCTAAAACAAAACTACACAAACACCCACTGAACATGCCCTTGGTGAAGGTAAACAGTTCTTGAACAATTACCTTTTTACACAAAATGAAACAACACACAAAAAGCTCCCTTGACATGTCAAGGAGTGATCACATGCAACAGGGCTAGAAATAACAGCCCTAAGCCAGTGACAAAATGAAATCAGAACTGGCAAACACGGTAAATATTTCAGTTCGGTCAAACTGGGAGAGATAACTAGACATGATCTACAGTTAATAAAACAATTCTCATGTTTACTGATGATATAAATGATTACTGCATCAAGTTTTCCCAGCCAATACCAACAGGGCTGCCAACATTGGGTGAGCGTTGAGAGTGAGAAATTACGAGGGAGCGTAGCGACTGTTGAGGGGAGGGTGTGGGAGGAGGTGTCCCCCTCCCATGTGATTATTTCACCACACGAGACATCACAAACACCATCCAAAAAATAAAATCCAGGCATGCACACTTTCTAGAAGTGGTCACTGGATAACAACCAAGAAAACCAAAGCTATTTAAACTTCCCCAAAAGTGCTGAGATTAGTAAAAATACCTGCAAATACTGGAAATCTGAAGGGAAAAAAAAAACACATTGCTGCAAATATTCAGCAAACTGGACACAGCATATGTGGAGAGAAAAGTGTTTAATGTGTAGGAAGGAACTGCAGATGCTCATTTTCACCGAAGATAGGCACAAAATGGTGTAGTAACTCAGCGGGTCAGGCAGCGTCTCTGGAAAAAAGATTTTAGTATTGCGTACAGTTTTGGTCTCCAAATCTGAGGAAGGACATTATTGCCATAGAGGGAGTGCAGAGACGGTTCACCAGACTGATTCCTGGGATGTCAGGACTGTCTTATGAAGAAAGACTGGATAGACTTGGTTTATACTCTCTAGAATTTAGGAGATTGAGAGGGGATCTTATAGAAACTTACAAAATTCTTAAGGGGTTGGACAGGCTAGATGCAGGAAGATTGTTCCCGATGTTAGGGAAGTCCAGGACAAGGGGTCACAGCTTAAGGATAAGGGGGAAATCTTTTAAAACCAAGATGAGAAGAACTTTTTTCACACAGAGAGTGGTGAATCTCTGGAACTCTCTGCCACAGAGGGTAGTTGAGGCCAGTTCATTGGCTATATTTAAGAGGGAGTTAGATGTGGCCCTTGTGGCTAAGGGGATCAGGGAGTATGGAGAGAAGGCAGGTACGGGATACTGAGTTGGATGATCAGCCATGATCATATTGAATGGCGGTGCAGGCTCGAAGGGCCGAATGGCCTACTCCTGCACCTAATTTCTATGTTTCTATGTCTATTAGGTGGCGGTTCAGGTGGAGACCCTTCTTCAGACTGGGAGTATTAAATGTTCCACGTTGGTCTCCTTCTTGTCTATGGCGTGCACAGCCTAAAGTTGTAGGTCAACTTGTTCTATTTGATCTATTTGTTTGTGCACGTCGGGTTGATTGCATTAGTCGAAACAGAGTGAAGGTTGCAATCTCTCACCCCTTCTCGTTGATAGTAAGTTCTGATGGAAAGTTCAATAAACGATATATTTTAATTCGCAGAGAATGGGAAAAACTGGAGAGAAAAATGGGAATGCGGAAGGATGGGGACTAAGAAAAATTGATGCAAATAGTGGTGCTGCCAGCTGAAAGAGAAGTGTTTGTTAATTGCAAATGATCTACATGGGGGAGATGTATATAGAAGCTGCATGAGGACAGAGGACAGAAAAACAATGCTGGAATACTGAGATACAGTAGGCAGTAGTTGCTGAAAATGTAACTTCAAAGATAATGCTGAAAGTATGTCTGAGGAAAGACAATTCTTGCTGCCTCCTCGCAATCCTAGAACTCTCTACCCCAAAGCATAGAAGTGTCCCCTCACCAAAAGGATGTGACAGTTCAAGAAAGGCTTGAACCCAACACATTTTCAAAGCCAGTTAGGGATGAATAATAAATGCTAGCCTCACCGGCCACCCAAAGTCCTGAAAAATTAATAAACAAAATTCAGATAGCCCTAAGCAATTTGGTTCTTACCTCAACTTCCCGTAAACGCAGTTCCTCCATTTGCTGGTGCAGAATCTCTGCCTGCTTCATGTCTTCCTGCTTTCTCCTCTCCTCTTCACGCTTTATGCGTTCCATGGCCAGCCTCCGTGCAATTTCGTATTGATTCTCCATTCTTTTCTTTTCTTCTAACTCTACCTCTTCTTGCTAAAGGAAATGGAAAACCAAAACAGGCTAAAACGCTAGTTGTTTCTGTTTTGGAACCAACCTCAAGGTTCTGTCTTACCCTTGTATTGCCCAGCAGAACAGTTAGGTGAGTTTCAGTTTGAGCTTAGTTTATAGTTGCGTGTACCGAGGTACAGTGAAATGCTTTTGTTTTGTGCTAACCAGTCAGCAGAAAGACAATACGTGATTACAATTGAGCCATTCACAGTGTACAGATACATGATAAAGGGAATAATGCCAATGGCCGGAGGGTCCATTTCTGCGCTGTAACACTAATGTCTAAAAACTAGAGGGCCTTGGGTTAGAGCAAAACTAATAATGAGGCTGGAAGCCTTTATTTTACGTTTACATCTATCATTAGGAGAAGTTAAGTTTCCCAGTCCTTAAAAAAAACCAAGCAACTGCAGTGTATTAAGGATGACCTACAAAAATATGCTTTCACAGCACTCTTGCAGGACAGGAGTGGGAGTGCACTGCAGACTCCACACCATTAGACTTCATCTTCTTCCACAGATCAGATTCCACCTCATACATCATACAAGGTAGGCATGCAGGTGCAGCAGGCAGTAAAGAAAGCGAATGGTATGTTAGCTTTCATTGCAAAAGGATTTGAGTATAGGAGCAGGGAGGTTCTACTGCAGTTGTACAGGGTCTTGGTGAGACCACACCTGGAGTATTGCGTACAGATTTGGTCTCCAAATCTGAGGAAGGACATTATTGCCATAGAGGGAGTGCAGAGACAGTTCACAAGACTGATTCCTGGGATGTCAGGACTGTCTTATGAAGAAAGACCGGATAGACTTGGTTTATACTCTCTAGAATTTAGGAGATTGAGAGGGGATCTTATAGAAACTTACAAAATTCTTAAGGGGTTGGACAGGCTAGATGCAGGAAGATTGTTCCCGATGTTAGGGAAGTCCAGGACAAGGGGTCACAGCTTAAGGATAAGGGGGAAATCCTTTAAACCCGAGATGAGAAGAACTTTTTTCACACAGAGAGTGGTGAATCTCTGGAACTCTCTGCCACAGAGGATAGTTGAGGCCAGTTCATTGGCTATATTTAAGAGGGAGTTAGATGTGGCCCTTGTGGCTAAGGGGATCAGAGGGTATGGAGAGAAGGCAGGTACGGGATACTGAGTTGGATGATCAGCCATGATCATTTGAATGGCGGTGCAGGCTCGAAGGGCCGAATGGCCTACTCCTGCACCTAATTTCTATGTTTCCATGTCTATGTTTCTATCTGGGGTCGGACCTCAGGCTTTCTCTAGAGTGCCCTATGCCTGGTGAGAAGGTGGCAATACCTTTCAGACCAACTTGTTGGTGGGAATGTAGAAACAAAAAACTGCAGATGCTGGTTAATACACAAAAAGGCACAAGGTGCTGGAGTAACTCCGCAGGTCAGGCAGCATCTCTGGAGAACATGGATAGGCGATTCTTGGTCCTCCAAAATATTCCAAATGGAATTTAATGTTTCGGGTCGAGACCTGAAGAAGGGTTCCGACCCGAAACGTTCTCCAGAGATGCTGCCTGACCCGCTGAGTTACTCCAGCACTTTGTGTCCTTCTTGGTGGGAATCTTGAAGAAAAATGCAACATTAGGGGCATCCTGGCCTTTCAGATTTCACAGAAAAATCTACAACCCACACATACTGCTGTACCCAATCACCAAATCTAAATTTCTTTACAGTATAGCATATGCCTTGGGAGTTTGATTTTTTTTTAATACGAGAGTTACCAATTTAGAACTTTTGTTTTGAAAATGACTCCACAGAAATTATTTGGGATCAACAAAAAAACAACCTTCCATGTGTGGGTTTTGAAAACAAAAATAATTCCCATTGGTTTTTAAGATGAAAGACACATTCTTCATGCTTCATGGATAATATATTAAAGCATACATTGATACTGTTTGCCCGGAGAGATGGAAACGATTTCTAATGTCAGGAGCACTCAATAAATAATCACCTACGTGAAATTGGAACGTCCCTTCCAGTTCATTTCATATGAAACAGGTTTGAAATAAAGAGAGGGTGGTCTGTTTAGCAGCTCTTCCAGCTAACCCATAGATATGAGGATATGCCAAGCCCCAATTTCCCCAGGGAAACAAATAATACCACATTTTTTCACACTTAGGATTTATTTCTATGGTGGAAAAAGCTACGAAACAGACAGATCTAATATAAGTGGATGTGATTTAGTAGATAACAAGTTATTTGTATTATCGGTCAAAAAAGGAAGATCACTGATGGATGGGAGTGTCTTTATTATTTTGTATTAGATAAAAACTTACACTAATTCAAAAATCAATATGGTAAATGGCATTATTACCATTGCATTGTATGTTCATGTGGTTATATAATTTAATCATTCACATCTGGCCTACACCCAGGAACAGTTTATCTTAGAACAGACACAAAAGGCTGGAGTAACTCAGACGGGACAGCATCATCACTGGAGAAAAGGAATAGGTGACGTTTCGGGTCGAGGCCCTTCTTCAGAAACAATCTGAAGAAGGATCTCGACCCGAAACGTCACCTATTCCTTTTCTCCAGAGATGCTGCCTGTCCCGTCTGAGTTACTCCAGCATTCTGTGTCTGTCTGTTTAAACCATCATCTACAGTTCCTCCCTGCACCATGGTTTATCTTATCTGCCTTGCGAAAAAGGTTGAAGAATTGTGTGTAGAAGATACACCTGGGTATGAGAAGGGAATATTATTAACACAAGGTTACATTTGGGTTAGCATTGGCCATAAAACAAGGATATTTATATTGCTAATTGGAATGAATTCGCATTCCTGCACCCACGAAAATATACAAGATAAGGTTCTAAAAAACATAATCAGACCCCTAACCACAATTTGAGTCTGCATCACTTGTTTTTTTAGTTCAGAGGATTGACAATATCAAATACTAAAACGTTATTTACCTGTCGTTTCTCTGTAACCTGTGAATGCCAGCTGTTTGTCACATGCATCTTGTGCAAATCTGACTGGACCTGTGTTCAAAATAAATGGCAAATGTAAAATTAACTAATCGCTAACATTTCACCATATCATATATGACATCAGGAAAGCAGAAGGCAAGATAAATATGCCTTGAATTTTATTTTCATCTTAATAAACCTTAAACTCAGAATACTGTTATAATTTTAAAAGGAATTCCATTGTAAAGAGGGCACCTAAGACTATCATTTGTGGACCTAATTCAAACAAGATCATATGCCAACCTAGATCGTATTCTGAAAAATAAGTTTTGCCGGTATAATTCATCAGCCATATTTTTCTTCAGTGATATGCAGGTACTTCTACTTATAAGGCGATAGTTGCATTCCTAAGAGACCATATCTTGTATAATATTGTGTTTTAAAAACAATTGCATCAATGGGGAAATGAATATAAGTAACCTGGATGAGATTTCAAAGAGAAGCAAGTGAAAGCATGCCATAATCTAATGTGAATGCTTCCAGTAGAGAGGGCGAAACCTTAAATGGTGGGGTCAGGGGGAGGAACTCTGAAATGGGAACAACTTCTATCCTCCATACCACACTAGAATCCAAGCCTGGTCTCCCTATTTACACCCACTTAATTATTTTGGCCAGATTCGCCTAACAACTAGATCCCATTTTGCAGATTAAAAAACTAAATTTAATTTGTTTCAAGCTGCAGAGCTCTGAACTATGAAAGAACCATGCTCTATACGTGGCAAATGTAAGCTATCGAATTAGTTTGATATCGCTTGTATTTTAAAAAAAATCCTATTTGCCTCTCCTCAGCATAGACTCAATGAACTTTATTCAGCGTGAGACTGCTGACCATCGGGCCTTCCAGAGAATGGCATGAAGCAAAAACAGGAACAAACACCTCGGACTAATTTCTCCTGTTTTTGATGATGCTAGATGCTGTTTCAGTATTGGAGTGTTGGAGTAATTGGAATTGGAGTAAAGGGCCTGTCCCACTGTACGAGGTAATTCAAGAGTTCTCCCGAGTTCTCCCCTGATTCAAGCTCGTGTAATGTACGTAGCGGGTACGTAGGGGCTCGTACGAGTAAAAAGTAACAATTTTTTTCATCACAAGCATTTTTTTATTCGTGGACATTTTTCACAGTGTTGAAAAAACGTCACGAGTTTACCGGATTTCCCGAGTACCTACCGTTACTCGTACGAGCTGCTACGTGACATCCACGAGCTCCTACGTACCCGATGATATTTCGAGTCGGGTCTGAAGAAGAGTTACTCCAGCACTTTGTGTCTTTCTACCCCTGTTTTTGAGATGACCTCTTTACTCACCTGACGCAGTTCGATATTGTTCTTCTTCCAGTGTTCCTGCAACAGCTCTTCAGCGATCTGAGAAGAAGCATAGAAATGGTTAGGATGAGTTAAGTAGTCCCTCAATAATAAAATTTGAAATTTTCAAATCTGAAATTTTCTAACGACAAAATGCTACTTCACCCAAAGAAAGCAAAGTATGAAAATTTCCATTCATAATGCCAGAAGCACTATAATCACAGGAATCAAATAATTATCAGGTGCAAATTAAAGATGAAGGATTTACACTTTACGGTTCCTCTGATAGTTTAGAAAGTGAACATGCCACCCAATGTGATATTTTGAAATTGTTACATTCTATACCTTTGCTGCAGTGTTCAATTAATCTCAGTCAGGTTACAAGTAGGGGAGCTCCAGTACTCTAGCATTACTCTGCCCCAACCTGAACTTGGGAGAGAAATGTTCAGCTTTATTCACCACTTTAGTTGCTACCATGCAACTTCTGTGGACGTGTGTACATCAGCTATATAGAATTTCTGGCCATATTTCACCAGCGATCTTTTATTGAACAGATATCATGCTGACACAGGGGTGGAAGATTGCAACCTTCACATGGTCTGCCCTGTTTCAACGAATGCAATCAACCCGGCGTGCACAATCAAATAAGATCAAATAGGACAAGTTGTCCTACAACTTTAGGCTGTGCACGCCATATGCAAGAAGAAGAAGATGCTGACACACAGGGCCTTAAATCTCTTGATATATTACCAAACAAAAAATGACTGGCTATTTTCTCGTTTTCTGAGCACTCATGAGTGAAACACCAGGCATTCAAAATATACATTTGTTCAATTTGTGAGCTTGTGATTTAGCAAAGGTGGTCAAAAACAAATACACTTCTTGTGTTACTGTCTTCGTTCTCCTGGAACTGTACCCTAGTGTGTCAGTGTTCATAAGGGAAGAACCCCTTTAAAAAAAAATAATTGTTCCAACCAAAATGTGAATTCTCCTGCAACTACTTGTGTGAAAGTATTTCCCCCCTTTTGAAGTATAGCGCATAACACATTGCATACTTGCAAATTGTATCAGCTACCACTCCTATAAAGCTTCTTGGAATATTTTTGCTTTGTTCTACGCTTTGCAAAGTAAAGTTCTGGTGTTCAGTTGGGGTTCTCAGATAGGCACAGATCTAAGCCTTTATATCAGATTTCAGCCTGTAACTCACCCCCAACATTGAGCATTTATATATAATGCACTTAAATGCACTGATTACATTACAATCTGTAACCCACTCAGGTATCCATTCTTCTTCTTTAATGCATTGATTAGATTACAGCCTGTAACTCATCCCAAATCGCCATGCAGCAGTGCACTGCCACTTGTATTCCTTGATGCTTAGACCGTGACAGTGAATGTCAGCAAGTTCCAGTGTATACACACACACACACACAAAATTTTCCAGCAGCAGTGGAATTCCTAAAATGGCTAATTACAAATGCCAGTACAACTGCAATTCACTAGTTCCCAATGGACTAATATATCCATATAATGGACTATAGACACGTGCCTTAAAAAAAATTGCAGATGCCAGAAATCTGAAAAATAGAAAGTGCGGAAACACACAGTGGGTCAGGCAGCATCTGTGGAAGGAGAAACAGTGACAATGGGTCCTGAACGAAACGTTAATTGTTTCTCACCATGGACCCGAGAAGTTTCTGTTCACATCCACACAAGGCCATTCAGAATCCCTAACCCCAGTTTTAACAGGAAATCTAGTTTCTACCTTCTTTCTACGTTCTTCACGCGCTGATTTCATTTCCTCAGTCTTCTCTTTTGCTTCCTGTACAAAACAGGCTGCATCCATCTTTAGATCACGGAGCTCTGCTTCAAAGAGGTCTTGTTCTTCTTTCAGTAAACTTTGCAGCTTTTGCCGTCGTTGCTCCAAGCTTTGTAATTTTTCCTGCTGTTGCTGATTTCTGTGGTATGCCGACATACTGCCAAGGAAGAATGGTGTGCCTTAATGTCCCTTTATCATGGTCAGAAATGTTATTCTTTTGAAATTAATATAATTCCAAAGCTCTTATTATTTTAACTGAATTGCTAAACTCAATATACATTCTATAAGCTCCAGCACCATGAAAGAAAATGCCTCTAATCTTGAAAATGCCAAATGTTGTTTCTGTAATTATATAAGATAAGCAGGGAATTAACCTTGTTTTTACATTTAAGATTAAGTTATATTTGCAGGTCACACATGAAGCTGCTTAGCTCATGCTAACTCATTGTCAATCAGTTTAAAAAACAAAAATGTACAACATCATGCTAATATGTCTAGTATTATATTTAGTTTACTTTAGAGAATAGCAGGGATAACAGGCCTGTCAGCCTACTGATTCCATGCCGACCTTCGTTGATTAGTATGGGTGTCAGGGGTTATGAAGAGAAGGCAGGAAAATGGGGTTAGGAGGGAGAGTTGGATCAGCCATGATTGAATGGCGGAGTAGACTTGAATGGCCGAATGGCCTAATTCTGCAAATACTTTTGACCTGCGGACCATCGATCGCCCGAGTTCTAGGTTATCCCACTTTAATATAATCATTGTGATTGGGTAATACCATCCGCTATGACACAAGAGTATACAGATTTGATATGAGATGGATTTGATCTGTGTTTAATTTTGTTTTGTTAAGTTTAGGTCAGTTTGGATAAGAGATACGGAGAGGAAATAGGTCTTTCGGCCTACCAAGTCTGTGCCGACCAATGATCACCCGTACACTGGTTCTATTCGGCCCACCAGGAATGCTGCCTGACCCCCTGAGTTACTCTAGCACTTTGTGTCTTTTTTTGTAAACCAGCATCTGCATTCTTTCTACAATATAGATCCACCACCTGTTACAGAGTATTTAAATCTTTCTAAAAAAGTTTCTTTGTCACTCCCAACTCAAAAATGGCTAAACACCAGGATCTCAATCATTGTTTACTTCTTAATGCAAATCCCTTGACTTGTGGTTTCTACCTTTGCTGGTAAGATTGTCTGGAGCTCCACTGCGCCTGTTTACTGCTCCGCACATCGTGTGTTTTGAAGTACTGACGATGGAGTTCCCACTGCATGCGAACACGTTCCTCCTGATCCCGCTGACGAACGATTTGCTGTTCCAGCACTCGATTCCTGGTGTTCCATCTAGAAGGGATTGTGGGCAAAGCCATGTCTGGAATCAAACCAAAGTTAGCAGCCAAGTGACATTAATTAAATGCATGCTGCAGCTCTGAATTTTCATTATACTCCTCTATTTGTCATGCAAACACCAACTCCGAATTCACATGTGACAAAACCCTTTAATAATATGCTCAAATGTTTTGTTTAAGAAGGAATTACAGATGCTGGTTTACACCAAAGATAGACACAAAATGCCGGAGTAACTCAGCGGGACAGGCAGCATCTCTGGATAGAAGGAATCCTATCCAGAGATGCTGCTTGTCCTGCTGAGTTACTCCAGCATGTTTGTGTCTATGCTCAAATGTCTTGATGTGATTCTGTTGAGAAAGATTACCAGGAAATTATTTATATTATAAAATTCATGACAGTTATTTTCTCTTCCGTCATTGAAGGTTGCAAAAATTAATTTCAAGCAAGGATCACTAAACAATACGCATTCATGTGGCCCTGGCTCTTTCTTCCCTGCAACAGTCAATGAGACCAATATTAATATACAAAAAAGTATGCTAGTGACCCACTACTTTGCCAATTTTCCATCATTACCAGTAATTGTAAAAATTATCTGAATTGGTAAAGTTATCTAAATATAGGTCAATTCACTAGCCTTGAAGTACTTGCTTTATTTGTGCGTTAGTTGTATCAAAAGTTAATTACTGAAATGGTTAACAGTTGTTCTATTTCTCCCCAGATTCCAGGGTAATTATTGTGTGAAATTGTAATGCATGTTTTCTCGCACCGCTGAAATACAGCTACAGGCTTCAAACCACAGGAGAGCAAACTGAGGTTATTAATTTTGAATGATTACAATTTGTTAGGCCATTGGCACACATTGATGCAGTTAATTCACTGGGGTTAACCCCAACAAGCCTCCAAAACTCGCACTAAAAACCAAACAGCTGGAGGAATTCAATAAGTTAAGCAGCATCGGGGGAGGGGAAGGGAGCGGCGGGGGGGGGGGGGGGGGGGGGGGGGGGGGGGGGGGGGGGGGGGGGGGGGGGGGGATGTTGGGTTAGGAAGGAATTGTCAACGTTTTGGAGTAGAGTGGCCACAGTGTAAACAATTCCTCCCACCAAGGCTGCCTGGTGTACTGAGTTGCTTCAATAGAGACACAAGAGACTGCAGATGCTGGAATCTTAAGTGTAGCACAGCCTGACATCTAGGCACTTCAATCTGCATTGGTCTATGTCGCCTGTCCATCCCCCTCCCCAGTCCATCCCCCTCCCCAGATGCTGCCTGACCTGCTGAGTTCCTCCAGCACTTTGCGTTTTGGTCCACATCCCTGTACCTTCAATTCCCTATGTCCCCCTTTCCCCTTTTTGTGAGAAGTGGGGAATGTGTTTGTGAGTGGGGAGTGAGAGGAATGGAGGAGTGCGGGAGAAATGGAGAGGGAGTGAGGGAGGAGTGAGAGAAGAGTGGGGAGGGAGTGGGGAATGAGCGGGGAGCTAGTGAGTGAGTGAGTGCGGGAGTGAGGGAGGGATGGATGGAATGATGGTGGGATTGAGGGAGATGAGGAAGGGTGACGAGGAATAGAGGGGGTGAGGGGAGAAGTGGATGAGGGAGAGATTGAGTGAGTGGGGAGTGAGGGAGGGATGGAATGAGTGGTGGAGGGAGGTGAGGGATCGATGGGGGTGAAGAAGGTGAGGGAGATGAAGGTCATGAGAGTGGTGAGTGAGAGAGGTTAGTGAGTGAGGGTGATAAGGGGAGTGAGGGAGGTCAGGGGGTGAGTGATGGAAGTGAGGGGATGATGAGGAAGGGATTGAGGGGTGAGAGAGATGAGGGGTCGATGAGGGAGGCGAGGGGTTGAGGAGGGTGAGGAGTGAAGATGAGGGGATGAGTGAGTGAGGTAGGTTAGTGAGTGAGGGTGATAAAGGGAGTGAGGGAGGTCAGGGGTGAGTGATGGAAGTGATGGGGCGATGAGGAAGCGATTGAGGGGTGAGAGAGATGAGGGAGGCGAGGGATTGAGGGGGTGAGGAGTGGAGATGAGGGCGATGAGGGGGTGAGTGAGGGAGATGGAGGGGGAGGTGAGTGAGTGAGGGGGGTGAGCGGCGAGGCGGCGCCAGGCCACCAGGCCCCATCACCCGGGACAACCCCTTCCGAGCCTCCCGCCGCTTGGAAAAGCCAACTACCGTACCAGAACAGTGGAAGCGGCCGCTCGGCGATGAAAGCGAGCTCTGTCCGGCGGCGATCTTTAGTTTTATTCTCAATATTTACTAATCTCGACCGTTTGCCGGGGCGCGGGCCGCGTCGCTCATGGCAACCGCCAGATGTACGGTGCCTGCCCGCAGCCAACGCCAGTGTCCGCCCCCTGGAAACCGCGCTCTCCACAGGCCAGGGTGAAGGAGGGAGAATCCAAACACATTTGTGTCGGAAGGAACTGCAGATGCTGGTTTACACCGGAGGTAGACACAACCAAAGATCCTTTGGACACAACATGCTGGGGTAACTCAGCGGGACAGGCAGCATCTCTGGAGAGAAGGAATGGGTAACGTTTCGGGTCGAGACCCTTCTTCAGACCCGAAACGTCTATCTTCGGTTTAAACCATCATCTGCAGTTCCTTCTATAATCTTTGGTTGGGAGATTGCAACCTTCAGGTGGTCAACCAAGTAAAGTTTCGGCTAAAGCAATCAACCCAACGTGCAGAAACAAATAGATCAAATAGAACAAGTTAACCTACAACTTTAGGTTGTGCACGCAATAGGCAAGAAGAAGAAGTTCCTTCTTACACAAAGAATAAGGCCTAAGGACGGTACACAGAAATGCTGGAGAAACTCAGCGGGTGCAGCAGCATCTATGGAGCGAAGGAAATAGGCAACGTTTCAGGCCAAAACCCTTCTTCAGGCTGAATAGAATGAAGCCTATTGGACACCAAAGTAACAATTGGTGTTTGGGACCAGAGATTGTAGGTGAGATCTTAAATAAATACTTATCAACTACATCGAGAACCAGAGGACATTGACTTAAGGTGTTTTTCACACAGAGAGTGGTGAATCTGTGGAATTCTCTGCCGCAGAAGGTAGTTGAGGCCAGTTCATTGGCTATATTTAAGAGGGAGTTGGATGTGGCCCTTGTGGCTGAAGGGATCAGGGGGTATGGAGAGAAGGCTGGTACAGGGTACTGAGTTGGATGATCAGCCATGATCATATTGAATGGCGGTGCAGGCTCGAAGGGCCGAATGGCCTACTCCTGCACCTATTTTCTATGTTTCTAAGGGGGGAAGATTTAATAGGATCGATCCTGAGGGATAACTTTTTCTCTCAAAGGGTGGTAGGTGTATGGAACGAACTGTCGGGGGAGGTAGTTGAGGCAGGTACTATCGCAACGTTGAAGAAACATTTAGACAGGGATATGGGTAGGATAGGTTTAGCGGGAAAAGGGGCAAAGGCAGGCAGGTGGGACATGTTGGTCAGCATAGGCAAGTTGGGCCGAAGGACCTGTTTCCACACTATGAGATCCACTACTGAGAAGGACATCATAATTGGAGAATTCATGAAGGGAGATAGTGAATTCTAGCACAAATTAGCATTGAAAAGGATAAAGTATTAAATGTTTGGTGGACTAAACATTGGATAAATCCTTTGGGCCTGATCCTAAGCAATTGTAGGATGTGAGGGAAGAGATTGTTGATGCACATGATTAATATCCCTCTATCCCCTGCATAAACATGTACCTATCAAAAAGCCTCTTAAATGAGTGTTCCAGGCGCTCACCACTCTCTGCCTGCACATAATCCATATCCCTCAAGTTAGCATCATGACCACACTGACATTGTGGGCCGAAGGGCCTGTTACTGTGCTATATTGTTCAAAGTTCTTAAATAAAAACCAAGAAAATAATAGGACAGATAAAAATACAATGACTTCATAAATCATTTGGAGGAACTGCCTTGAATTTTATTCTGAAACATTTTAACCGATTTTGATGACTGTCATTTAGATAAAATGACTGTTACTAGATTGGGTTTTGCCAAATCTAAATGTCACTGTTGACATTCTTGCAATATTAATGTCTTTTATTTCGACTTTAAAAAGGTCTGTTGTTCAATTTGTTTCATCTATTTTCTCTTTATTCTCTAATTCTGCATTGTGTAGAACATCACTTTTTTCTTCCACAGGTTAAACTAATAATCAGACTGGAAACTGAACATATTCTTTCATAATGTTTATCAGAGGTTTGTAAATTTCATGACATTTTTCCAGATCAGTAATACACACAGATAAAGTGTACCTTTCTGTCCATATTCATTGTCAGTGTTTGCCCCATTTAAATTATTGAGACTACATAAATATTTAATGCAAGTAAATAATATGTGCTAATTACTGCATATGTAAGGAAGATCTTTGATAAGTCATGCTCATATTCACTCTGCTGTGCAAATGACGATAGCCCAAGCTAAGTAAACATAATTGCTTGTCCTGATTTCAATTATATTGTAATTGTCCTTTAATATTTGATGATTCTGTTAAACTTAGATTCAACATTGTCATGGGGTTGTGTTAATTTAAGACCTTATTTTCAACCTCTGAGTGACAAGAGCTAAACAAGAAAAATAACACATGAGATGCAAACAGAAGAATATTACTAATATCCATCATCATAAGATCATAAGTGATAGGAACAGAATCAGGCCATTCAGCCTATCAAGTCTACTCTGCCATTCAATCATGGCTGATCTATCTCTCCCTCCTAACCCCATTCTCCTGCCTTCTCCCCATAACCTCTGACACCTGTACTAATCAAGAATCTACCAGTCTCTGCCTTAAATATATCTACTGACTTGGCCTCCACAGCCTTCTATGGCAAGAAAATCGACAGATTCACCACACTCATCATATTAAATAATATATGTTATTACATTTTTTTTCCTGCTTCAGTTCATAATGTTAGTGTTGGCTACTCAATAAAATATTCAGGATGAGGGCATTGCTCTAAGAGGGTCATCGTTTCATGAAAATATAGACCTGAGCATAGATTGGTTTGGCAGGGTCCCAATGGAAAGTCGAGTCATTAAATGGGACGCCTTACAAAATTAACCTTTAAACTATAAATTGATTACAATTAATGTCTTCAATGTCATATTTGAAATGTTTAGCAATAAAATTTGATTGATTGAGTTTGATGGTATGAAAATATCTGCTATCATACTAATGATGATTTTATCCCGAGGGCAGGATGAGCCGTATGTGTAAAAGAGAATTTAGCTCTTATTTTATTTTAGAGATACAGCATGGAAACAGACCCTTCGGCCCACCGGGTCCGTGCCATCCAACAAACCCATATATGACTTCTATGTCTTTCACACTAGGGGCAATTTACAGAAGCCAATTAACCTACAAGTCTGCACGTCTTTGGAATGTGGGAGGAAACCAGAGCATTCGGAAAAACCCATGTGGTCTCAAGAGAAAACCCATGTGGTCTCAAGGAGAACATGTAAACTCCGGACAGAAAGCACCCATAGTCAGGATGGAACCCGGGTCTCTGGCACTGTAAGGCAGCAACTCTATCGCTGCCTCACTGTGTCACCCCTTCTAAAATCAATTGTGCTACCTTCATCCATATCTCAATTGAAGGACTCAGTCCAATTTAAAATACATGATTTTTCATTAAGAAAAACTTTTATAAACCCATTTCATTGTAGTAACAATGTTGGTTTGTTTCTTTGTCTCGTGATTTTTGGTCTCACCTTCAATATTAAATTGCCTGTACTTTTAGTGCACTTAGAGTCAAAGTCATAGAGTTTTAAAGCATCTAAACAGTCATAAAGTTTTAAAGTTTGGCATTCTGGGCGTATCACATTTGCCTGCATTTGGCCGATATCTCTCTGAATCCTTCTTATCGATATATGTCTAAATGTCTTTTTAAAGTCATAATTATATCCACTCCAATCGCTTCCTCTGCTAGCTCATTCCAGATATGGTCTACCATCTGATTGAACCTGTGCTCTCTTGTAAATCTCTTCCCTCTGACCTTAAGCCTATGCCCTCTAGTTCTAGTATCCTCTACCCTGGGAAGAAAAGTCTGTAAGCGTTTACTTTATACATGCCCTTCATGATCTTGTACACGTACAAAAGATGATTCATCAGCCTCCTATTCTCCAAAGAAAAAATGTCCCAGTCTATCTGGCCACTCCCTACAACTCATGTCTACAAGTCCATATAACAACCCAGTAAATGTTTCCTGCACTGTTTCCTGCTTAATTACATTTTTTTTTATAGTCAGGTGACCAGAACTGTACACAGTACTCCAAGCGTGGTCTCACCATCAACTTCTACACCTGCATCATGCTGTCCAAACTTTTATACTCAATATCTTTCCCAAGGAAGGCAAGTGTGCTAAACCTCTTCATCGCCATCCTGCCCATCTGACTGACAACTTGCAGGGAATGATGCACCTGTACTCCCAGGATGTAATATTTCAAATATTCGGATTCTCCGGTACAGACCCAGATCCAAGGAAGTTTGAGAGATTGTGGTGGAAAACTTCTGAAATTCCTGTTATTTCCTTTAGCAACCTAAGATGGAAGGAGATAGAAAGCTGAGTAACATGGTGTCAAGACAACTATCTCTCCATCAATGTCAGAAAATGAAGGGGCTGGTTATTGACTTCAGGAAGCCGAGTGGAGAACATACCCCTGTCTGTATCATTGAACTTGAGATGATTGAGAGCTTCAAATACTTAGGTGTAAATATCACCAACAATTTGATCTGGTACAATAACACTGACAATATGGCCAAGAAAGCACATTAACCCATTTACTTCCTTCAAAAACTAAAGAAATTTGGCATGTCTCCAATTACTCTTACCAATTTCTACAGATGCACAGTGGAAAGCATCTCATCGGAATGCATCATAGCTTGGTATGGCATACTCTAACTTTGTAAACTTTTTCTACTTCAACATAACCTGAAATCTCTTGCGCTTCTCCTTTTCTAGGAATGTATCTAGTCTGCACCTAAACTGTCTCATTCTTGAAGGCCTTCCCATTGCATCACCATTGTTTTGAATCCTATTCATTCTCCCTGGGCTAAATCCCTCTATTAAAATTTCTGCACAATACATAAACTTAGTCAGGAGTCATTCTTCGAAGCACCGCCATTCAATATGATCATTGCATCATCCATTCAGTTTTGAACCTCCTTCTATTCATTGATCTTAGCCACAAGGGCTCTAAATCCCTCTATTAAAAGCTTTTTTTTTGTTTCATGAGGGAAGTATAGTCAATACTGTTTAGGCTCATTTTAGGCTCATTGTCTTCTAACCTTGTTTCATCACTTTCAGGCCTCAAATATCAGAGGAATATGGGCCAAATGCAGAAGGCTGGATTAGTGTAGATGGGATATCTTGGTTGGCATGGGAAACTTGGGCTAAAGGGCCTGTTTCCATGTTATATGACTATGACTAACGTAGTCAATATCCACTATTTCCTTCCTCTTATTTGTCTTAGACAGATCTTCAGACTGAGGATGTCTTGCTTTAACACTGATTTTGTAAGTTCTGAGGTAGTTAATGGTGGAAAAATGGGATCAACAGACTGCCAAAGGTGGTCCAGGAGTTGCTTGATATGGTTGGCAGGTGAGTAGCTTGAGAGACAGAGCATCTGGAGACTGGAGATTTACATTGCCATCCTGAATTATTCTTCTCCACGTTGTACATTCCTGGGCCAGGTATTTCCACAAAATGATGGGCTGAATAACTTTCTTCATGTTTGTAACTTTTTTATGATTTCTATGACTTTGGGAATTTAAACTGCAACTACTGCAAGTCTTGACAATATAAAGCTAATGAGATACAGTCTAGTCACTCTTGTACTGTTGGAAATGTATTCGCAAATAAAGCAACTATTATTCACAAGTGTCTTTAACAAAATTTCCAAAATCAATTTGCAGGAACATTTCAAATAAAAATTGATAGTGAACCACAAATGAGATATTTGACCCTGACCAAAAATTTGGCAAAGAGGAAGGATTTTAGGGTCATCTTAATGGAGGAATTATAGGTAGAGTCAGCGAGAATGAGAGGAAATTCCACAGCTCAGATTCTTCGACCAGATGGTGAAGCAAATAGCTTTGGTGAAGGTGCCAGAATTAGTTTATGGCTGAAGCTATATATTAGGAATACAGACCTGGATAAGTTACAGAAAGATGGAGAGGAGAGAAGTGAGACAATGGAGCGGTCTGAAAATAAAGTTTGAGAGGACAGAGAATGTCTTTTAGTGGAGATTGCACACAGTATAAAGTGAGACGTGTTTTCGTTGAACATTGAACAGTTTAGCACAAGAACAGGTCCTTCGGCTCACAATGTCTGTGCCGAACATGATGCCAAGAGCAACTCTTATCTACTTGCACATAATCCAGTCTGAAGAAGGATCCTGACCTGATACTTCACCTATCCATAAAAAATGTACACAAAATGCTCAGTGGGACAGGCTGCATCTCTGGAGAGAAGAAATTGGTGATATTTCGGGTTGAGACCTTTCTTCATATTGGATTATGTGCAAGCAAATAAGAGTTGCTCTTGGCATCATGTTCTTCAGAACATGCTCCCTGACCTGCTGAGTTACTCCAGCACTTTGTGTCTTTTTTCTTTGTAAACCAGCATCTACAGTTGATTGTCTCTTTACAATCCATATCTCTACATTCCCTGCATATCCAATGCACACATAAACCATTATTTATTATAAATTATACCTCTACAAATTCTGTTAATTATCATATATATATTTTTTAAACTTTTTAAATAAAATGTAAAAACTAAATACAGACTAGTAGCTAAAATACTTTTAATTGGTTGACTGGGTGAATGGGCGTGTGGGTGATTGGCTAAGTCTACCGCAGGGTGGGTTTCCATTTGTTGTTTTTTACTGTTGTGGGATTGGCTGGTTGGTGCGGACGAGCTGATTGGTCTGTTCGCCGCGAGCCAAGTGTGCCATTGGCCGGCCGTTCCTGGGCTGTTGCTATGACACGGGTGGGTGTTCCCAGTCGGGCCCGGTCGGCCGCTTGAGGAGGTTGGGCTCTGGAGTTTCTCGCTGCTGGCAAGTTTAAAGCAAACAAGACCAAACCTAACCTGTTGGTGTGGTGCTATCTCGGGGAGAGGAAAGCGCCGAGCTTCAGCTTCAGCTTCGCCACCATGGCGATGTTAGTGGAGCACCAGTTCAAGCAGCTGCCGGCGGACAAGCAGATCGACACCAGAGCTTTCCTTGAAAGTGTCTCCTACCTGCCGCCCTTCTTCGGTGAGTTGGGGAGAGGATGGAGGGAAAAGAGGGGGGGGGTGAGCAGAGAGAGAGTGAGGAGGGAGAGAGGTGGAGAGGGAGGAAAGTGGAGAGGGGGAGAGAGGGAGGAGGGAGGAGGGGAGGGGAGGGAGAAAGTGGAGAGGGGAAAGGTGAAGGGGGAGAGGGAGGGAGTGAAGTGGAGGGGGGAGGGGGAAAGGGGAGGGGGGGGGGGGAAAGTGGGGGGGAGAGGGGGAAAGGTGGAGAGGGGGAGAGGAGAGGGGAGGAGGAAGGGGAAAGTGGAGGGGAGGGGGGGGGGAGTGGAGGAGGGGAGAGGTGGAGGGGAGGGGGGAGAGGGGGAAAGGGGAAGTGGAGGGGGGGAAGAGGGGGAAAGGGTGGGGGGGGGGGAGAGGGGGGAAGTGGGGGGGAGGGGGGGGAAAGTGGAGAGGGGGAGGGGGAGAGTGGAGGAGGTGGGGCAGTTGTGGTTGGTCCTCTGGGCCAAGCCATGGCCCCCCCCTGATAAAGGAGCAGGAACATGCACAGTTGAGTCTCCATCTCTGGGCTGAAGCAGAGATAGAGGGAACTTCTGTAACTAGTTTCTAGAAAAGTGGTATGAGGAGAAAGAGCAGGAGAGAAGATAGACACAAAATGCTGGAGTGACTCAGTGGGACAGGCAGCATCTCTGGAGAGAAGGAATGGGTGACATTTCGGGTCAAGACCCTTATATCAACATCTTGAATAACTTAAGTATCTGAGGAAGGGTCTCGACCCGAAAAAACATTGCCCAATTCCTTCTCCAGAGATGCTGCCTATTCCCGCTGTGTTTCTCCAGCATTTTGTGTCCATCTTCGGCATAAACCCGCACCTGCAGTTCCTTCCTACACAAGAATAACTGATAAATGAGTTAGTGGGGGATTTAGTGCAATGTGGCAGGTTCTAATTTGGAACAGGCACTCAAGCTTCCAGCGTCATTCATGATTTTTTTTACTTTTTAAAGGATGAATCTCAGTTGAGTCTTGTTGAAATATCTTCATGCCAATGCTGAACAGAATATATATATATTTTTAATTTGTTGCTTATTGCAACGCTTTTGCCATTAATTCCCTTTCTTCAAAACTATAATTCAGAGAAGTTATTTAAGATAGACACAAAAGGCTGGAATAACTCAGTGAGTCAAGCAGCATCTCTGGAGAAAAAGTCTGAAGAAGGGTCTCGACCCGAAACGTCACCTATTCCTTCGCTCCATAGATGCTGCCTCACCCACTGAGTTTCTCCAGCATTTTTGTCTACCTTTGACTTTTCCCGCATCTGCAGTTCTTTCTTAAACGTCTAGAGAAAAAGTAATAGGTGACATTTCGGGTCGAGACCCTTCTTCGGACTCTTAAGTTATTTAAGATGTCGATATGTGCAGATTTCTGTCAACATTTCTTCAACTGCAGTCGCTTTCATTGAGCTTTCATGTAGCAATGTTTCATTTTCACTTTCACACGTATTTGACGTCTGTGCCTAAGTACAGTGGTTTGAATTGAACATCTGGAATAAAAGTGAGCTTCCTTTCGAGGCAGTGACTCCTGTTGGAAAATTGCTTATCAAGTGAGATTAAATTGGGACCTGGTTCCAGTGTGGCCAATGATTGAATTGCTTAGCAGTACTGAGTTGCACACCTGAGTGATCACTTGGTTGAGATCCTCAAAAGGGCATCAATTGTCGAAAGTTAAACCAAATGGAAAGGAAACCGTTAAAAGTGTAATTTCCTGCATTTCCATCTCAGGCTTCTAGGTGAGACAGAGGTTCAGGTGCACTTTTCCAAACTTGTCTACTGCATTCGGCGCTCCTGATGTGACCACCTTTACGTTAGTGAGACCGCACATAAACTGGGCAACCATTTAGCTCAAAATTCACACTTGCCAAGGACTGCTGGAGCTTCCTGGTGCCAACCATTTTTACTCTCCTTCCCATTCCCATATCGACCTTCCAGTACTTTGCCTCCAGCATTGCCAGAGTGAGCCGCATGCAAACGGGAAGAACAGCATCTCAAACACCACTTGGTAGCTTGCAACCCAGTGGTACGAACATTGAAGTCTCTAACTGGTCTCCTATAAGATATTCCCCATCTCCTTGTATGCACATATTTCTCCCACCTCCCAAGTCAATCCGCTCCTTTTCCCTCCCATTCCTGTGTCCTACACTTTCCTTTTAACACTCCTCTCCCGTGTCATCTTCAACACAAAACACTCCCTCGGGTTGTACATTTCATTACCCACTTCTTATTTTGCACAATGTTGGTTTGTGTGATCGTCTGATCTGCGTCAACCATTCTCTGCAATTTCTTGCTGTCTTGGATGGAGCTGTTCAAGCCAGGATCAAGAAAGGGTGTCGGGGGTTATGGGGAGAAGGCAGGAGAATGGGGTTGAGAGGGGAAGATAGATAAGCCAAGATCGAATGGCATAGACTTGATGAGCCAAATGGCCTAATTCTACCCCTAGAATCTTTGAACTTTTCACTTCCTCTCTCCTTCTCCCGGTTATGGGGCTACTCTACCCATCTCAATTCACCTCCTCCCCGCACCTATTACTTGCCACGCTTCATCCCGCCACCACCTCACTTTGCTAGCTTTCTCTCCAATCATGCTGAAGACCCCAACCTGAATTGATACAGCTGTCTATTCCTTCCGCAGATGCTGACTGACCTGCTGAGTTTCTCGAGCAATTCTTTTTTTTTTCTTTGCTCAAGATTCCATTATCTGGCATTTTCCTATCTCCAGAGTTATGGGTAGTTTATTTTTGCATAAAGCGTTTATTGTTATTGCAAGTTGAAAGACTAATCACCTGTTGTAACATGGTAGCATATTTTTAAAGAGGGCATAATAAGTTCATGTATAATGTTGATTAAACTACAAGTAGGAAAATATAGGTAAATGGTAGAATCTGGATGGAATGCACAGGGTGCAGCGGTAGCGTAGCTTACTTACAGCGGCAGAGACCCAGGTTCGATCCCAAGTATGGGTGCTGTTTGCATTCTCCCAGTGACCACGTGGGTTTTCTTTGGTTCTCTGGTTTCCTCCCACGATTCCAAGCACGTGCAAGTTTTTTTTAGGTTAATTGGCTTCTGTGAATTGTCCCTGGTGTGTAGGGTGTGAACCTGGGATAACATGGATCTGGTGTACAGGTGGTCGGCACGGACACGATGGGCCGAAGGGCCTGTTTCCAAGCTGCGTCTTTAAATTGAAGTTGATTGGAATGTGGGGAGTTTAGGTTACATGGAAAATAAGTATCGTGGGGGAATAACTATGTGAGATGGCATGGACTCGAGTAGCATGTGAAACTGCGTGGATGTGCAGGGTGTGGTGGGGAGGTTGGCAACAGGGGGAGAGGAGATGGTTGAGAAGTATCCTTTCAGTTTCCATACTCTGTGGATGTTTATTCTCAGGGCAGTGATGTTGCACAGTAGTGACAAGTTGATAATGGATAGAGGGCCTGCTGGTGCCGGCTTCCAATACAGCGCTATGAATATTGATAGCTCTAACTTCAGGTAATCCTGGCATCCCCTTTCTCTCTGTCCCTCCCCCACCCTAGCCGTCATACCAGTTTCACCGTCGTCCTGTTGTGTTCCACTGTCTGTATAACTCATTATCACCTATCCCATGGCCATCAATGGCCCAATGTGGAGTAAACGCTTCCTTGATTATCATTGCTTTCTGCGTATCTTCCATTCAATTGTTTCAAGTACCTGTACCAAACATCTTAGAGCAATCTTTGCCTGTACTGTCCAAATCTCTTTTGTTCCCCTTTCTCCTGACTCTGTCTGAAGAAGGGTCTCGACCTGAAATGTCACCTATTTCCTTTTTCTCCAGAGGTGCTGTCTGACCTGCTGAGCTACTCCAGCTTTTTGTGCTTGGTTTAAATTGGCAGTGGAGACCGATTTATTATGTTTATTTAATGGAACAAATTAACAATGATAACGTCTAGTATTTTCTGTTTTCAGTTGATTTCCAGCTTTTTCAGCACATGCTCTCCAATAAATATTTTGCTTGTAACTCTTGCTTTTTGTGTCTCTACAGTCTGGAACCATTTGTGGTTCAAATGTTTCTATTTAACATTTTTTTCTCTGACTAAGAACTGGCATCCCGACCAATTCAGCCATTGGTGAAACAATAGTTTTGTACAATTAGAAACTTCTAACTGATTTTTTTTCTACCCCGATGTTCCTTGCTAACTCAGCTGTGCTTTATCTGATAAAGGAACAGGCTATTAGATAAAGCAATTGTATGCAGGGAATGGTCAATGCCTGATTGCTATCTATGCTGCTCTGAAATATAACAGACCTTGTGTCACTGGCTCTGCAAAAAGGAATCAACTAGGCTTCAGGTTTTACCTAAGCCTGCTGCATCTTTTGTGCAAATAAAATCATTCATTGTGAGGACTATTCATGCCAGTTAACGAGTAGATGTTCAATGTTAAGGTGTGCTGGTTAAAATGGCCACTTGTAGACGTTAATTGTTTTAAAGTTCTCAGAGCAAACTTAAGGGCCTGTCCCACTTGGACGACCTAATGCACGAGTTTAGAAGACCCTAGACGAGTTGAAAGAAATGCCACGGTCGTGTTGACTCGCCAAAGTAAAAGACCTCCTACGTAGGGCTATGTCTATGACCTCCTACGACCCCCCTCGACCTTAGTCTTCCACATCTAAGACCATCTATGATTAGCTACGAGTGGAAAGTGATCACATGATAAAATGAAGTTGTGTTTGCTTTTTTTTTCCCCGGGCCAGTTACCGACCTACAACTACCTACGACTACCTCTACGCCTTACCTATGAGTAAAAAATATCAATTTTTTCCATGCCGACCTTTTTTTTTTTACTCGTGGACATTTTTAATCAGGCTGGACAAAAAGCCGCGACCTACTTGAGGCCACGAGTACGCGAAGACCACTCACGGGCAAGAGGAAGAGTTACAAAGACCTCCTACGACCTCGTGGCGACCATGCTGCGAGTGTGAGTCAAGGGCAAACTCGGCAGAGCTCGCCAGTTAGGTCGTGAAAGTGGGACAGGCTAATCGGCCCACCAAGTCTACTCCATCTATCTTTCCCTCTCAATACTATTTTCCTGCCTTCTCCCCATAACCCCTGACACCCACACTAATCCAGAATCTATCAATCTCCAAATTTAAAAAAAATCCACAGACTTGGACTTCGCATCCTTCTGTGACAATGAATTCCACAGATTCACGCCCCTAATTTAGCTGCCACACTGATAATACACCTCTAAAGTGATTTTGGGAGAAAACTTTGTAAGAGGAGATGCCAAAGTTTTCTCTTTGTAATTTGTATATATCTTCATGTAAAGAATATAAGATGGGTGGCAGAGAGCAACTTGATCTGTATCTCAGCTGATACAGATTATAGTAAACTACTCAAGCTTGGCTTTCTTGGCTTTCTTCCCCACGTGAGTTATTTGATTTGAATTACTACCGGATATTCCTCAAGCCCATCTATTATCCCCTAATTAATTATTCAACGTGAGTTGCAAACCTGCGACTGTGGGGGGTTCACGTCTACATTATTGCATATTCAACTCCCTGTTACTTTACTTTAGTTTAATTTAGAAAATTACAGGCCCTTTGGCCCACTGTGTCCACATCAATCGGTGATCCCCGTTGCACTGGCACTATCCTACACACACGCACTAGGGACACTTTACAATTCTCACCAAAGTCGGTTAACCTGCAAACCTGTACGTCTTTGGAGTGTGGGAGGGAACTGGAGCACTAGGAGAAAATAAACACAGTCACAGGGAGAACGTACTAACTCCGTACAGACAGCACCTGTCGTCAAGATGGAACCCGGGTCTCTGGCACTGTAAGGCAGCAACTCTACCGCTGCTCCGTCCCATCTCACACCTCCTTATTGCGACGTTTGTATCAGTCGGGTTAAAGACTAGTGGGATTCTGAGAAGCGGGTGACTGTTTCAAGAATCATTCAGCTCAATTTTCGACTGTTTTTAAAGCAGAATTATTGGTGATATTGTGTGAATTTTTCCACTTGGGCTGCACAGATCAGAAAGCCTGCTCACTGTATCGGTGCTGAAAACATGATGTTAGGGTTGCCAATCTTAATATAGCGTTATTCCCACTGGGAAGTTATGTAGTTTAGATGAGTTCATAACAGCAGGGTTCTAAACAGCCAGTTGGAGAAGGTGCCAGGGGGTGGCAGCCTGGCGGGAATGATGGAACTGTGGGAGAATTCCGCTATTTTGGGAGTTTTCCTGGGTTTTTCCAAGGTTCTTAATTTTGAGGAGGATGAGAGATTGGGGGTTGGGAATAGAAGTGCTGATACTGATGTGTGCAGATCACTGGAGTTACTGGAACTGAAACTGAAATAAGAGGCAAAGCTGTAAATATTCATCGTGTTCTGCAATGTCTGTGGAGAGAGAAAAGTGCACGTTCCGCTTGGGTTGTATGACTGGAATTCTCCAATGTCAATTAATCTCTTTCCTCGAGAGCATGTAGTACGGTTTGGTGTAAGGCTTTTTCCTTTGTTCTCTGCACATCTCCGCCACCTTCAACATAACTATGTTTTTTATTACTTTTTTCTCAATTTTACTGCGAAATCATTGACCTGAAACATCATCTGTTTCTCTCCCCTGAGATGCTACCTGACCCATTGACGATATCAGCCAGTTTCTGAATTTTATTTTGGCTTTGAGCTTTCCTAGGGCTTGATTTTGATTAGACTGATAAACAATCAATCTTTTGGAGTGGAGGTATCAAAATTGAAATTTTGACCTACAAACCTGCATGTCTTTGTGATGTGGGGGGTACTGGAACGCCCAGAGGAATCCCACGAGGCAAGACAGAGAATATGCAAACTCCACACAGACAGCAACCAAGGTCAGGATTGAACCCAGTTCTCTAGCGCTGTGTGGCACCAGCTCTAGTAGCTGTGCCATCATGCTGCCCAATTGTATAATTTCCCCCTCTGCCCCATCTGAATAAATGCCAGTATTGCCAGCAATGTCCGTATCTTGTAACTTAAAAAGACTGATTTGACAAAAACAATAAAGATATTGGGTTAATTGCAGACATGTATTTGTAGCTTTCACTTTGGTGGCATTCTCAGCCTGCGTAGACAAATAGGGGCCATCAGACCTGTTCTAAGGCATGGGATCTTTGCAAGCAATCCAGAAAGCATTTTTCTTCCTTGCTGCCCTAATATTTTTCTCTTCCCTTGCCCACCAACACCAACTCTACAAACCATCATTTCTGGAATGAGTGCATGTTTTATGATAACAAGCATTTCCACAGGTCACCATTTGGAACCTAATTTGTACTATGTGTGTGCCAAGGTTGGAATGATGCAAGATGGTGCTAGACACTAAAAAACTGGAGTAACTCAGCGGGACAGACAGCATCTCTGGAGAGAAGGAATGCTTGACATTTCGGGTCGACACCCTTCCTCAGACTGGTTAGGGATAATGGAGCAATCTACTTCTGTTCTCATCCAGCATCTGTGAGTCCACACACTTTCGACCAGTTGGATAAGGTAGATGCTACTCTGACTTGTAATTAATTGTTGCTTTGGTATGAACCAGCATGTGCAGTGCTTTGCTTTACTTAATTTTGTTTTATGCTCGCTCTTTAGTACTGAATGGAATGTGTGCGTATCTGAGAGTGAGAGAGAGAATTATTGTTCCTATATCCAGCAGAGAATACTGAACGAGAGCCGGTCCTGCCTCTGCATGGAATGATTTTGATACTGATAGCACTGTAAAATCTGGGCCAATTGTGGAATTCTGTACTGGAGAAGTCAGTTTGCATTATGGAATTCACACGTTTGTAATGACCATAATTTAGATGTTGGCAAAGCTGTAACTAATTTCCTAGATTCTAATATTAAATATAATTTGGTAATTCTAATTGGTCTATGAAGCACTAGGTTTGGCGGCACTGAGATGAGAGTTCTGCTTTTAACTGGGTCAATGTGCAGCATGTAAACTGCTCTGTTTGATTGCACTGCACAAACTATTTGAAGAAAGCTGGACCAGAATTGAATGAGGCTTTGATGTGTGGCTGACAATGACTGGGCTGCTAATACCTGTTTAGGTTTCACCCCTTTCCTTAGGCCATAGGGCAGCAACTTGTTGGAACAAGGCTGCATAAATATCAGAGTTTAGTTTAGATATATAGCGTGGAAACAGGCCCTTCGGCCCACTGACTCCATGCTGACCAACGATCACCTGTGCACTCGTTCTGTGTTATCCCAGCCTTGCATCCTTCATACTGGGGGCAATTTGCAGAAGCCTACAAACCTGCATGCCTTTGGAATGAGAGAGGAAACCAGAGCACACAGGGGAAAACCTGTGTGGTCACAGGGAGAACGTGCAAACTCCATTCAGAAAGCACCCGCCGTCTCTGCCGCTGCGAGGCAGCAACTCTACTGCTGCGCCACCGTGCTATCCTCTTAGAATTTAATCTCCAATTTTGGCTGCTTAGTTCTTTTACTGAATGCTGCTCCTCCTCCCAATAGAAATCTGTCGCATGAAATGTGAATATCACGCAGTGTAGTGCAAGTATCTTTGCCACCTTGCCGGCATAGAAATTGTTCCCTTTGGCTACTGCTCCCTATATTATCTTTCCCCTGCTACAGACCAATTATGGTAGGCGTGAATTCGCCAGAATAAAACGTTGAGTCTGTTTGGAGGAGTTGCTGTTTAATTTTTCATAGCACGTTCCCTGGTAGAATTTTTTTTTTTAATATTGCGTGTGGTATAAAATTTTCCACCTCAGTCATTCAATTATTCCACCTCCTGTATTTGTGAGAAGCTCCAGAGAATATTCAGGTGGACCTTTCCATCTCGCTCAACAGCTGGGATTAGGTGCTATTGACTTTCCAGTAACACAAGACCTCGCTTCACACAATGCACTATTGTTGTTTATCTGTCAGCGGCAGCGCTATACTTTAAAAGGGAGAATAACCCCTTTGTTGGTTTAAATAAGGGCTACATTATTAACTACACTGGTTTGTATGCGTTTTGTTTTAAACTCCATTCTTCAGGAATTTATCTTGCGTGAGCGAGCATGCTTGGTCAGGACGCAGAGGGAGTGGAATTTTCCATAGATTTTGTTGGCAAAACATTAAAATTACACTGACCACTTTGAATTTTAGTGTTTAGTTGTTCAAAGGGTGAAATAGGGACTGTTTTGGTGGCTTCCATAACTATTACACTTTGGGCAATACCGACAATTAAAAATTGAAGTCTTATTTATTAACCAATCTGCATTGAAATGGTGCGGCTATGACTGGTGATGGTCAAATTGTCGAAAGCATTTTGTTGAAGCTCAAATGAAAACAAAAGGGGGGATTCTATTGGACACAATAGGACACAATTAACTCATCTGGTTGGGTAACATCTCTGGAGAACATGGAGCGATTATAGTTCGGGTCGAGACTGTATTCTTCTGTCTGAAGAAAGCTCTGGATCCGAAACGTCACCTATATATGTTGGCCACGGGTAACAAGGCCAAGGCCCGTTGAATTACTCCAGCATTTTGGTGTCCACAAAAGGACAGGCCAGGCCGCACATCTGGGCAGAAGGAATGTGTCCTTTTTATTTATTAACCAGCAGCTGCAGTTCTTTGTTTCTTCAAACTCTCAATTGGGCTGTCTTGCATCTAGGCATCTTTATTGTGCTAACGAGATCATTTTGGAAGTGGAGCCACTGATACGGATGCCACGGACTCCAATTTTGGCGCACTTGCAAACTAACGCACCGACATACAAAATTCTTAAGGGGTTGGACAGGCTAGATGCAGGAAGATTATTCCCGACGTTGGGGAAGTCCAGAACAAGGGATCACAGTTTAAGGATAAGGGGGAAGTCTTTTAGGACCGAGATGAGAAAATCATTTTTTACACAGAGTGGTGAATCTGTGGAATTCTCTGCCACAGAAGGTAGTTGAGGCCACAGTTCATTGGCTATATTTAAGAGGGAGTTAGATGTGGCCCTTGTGGCTAAAGGGATTAGGGGGTATGGAGAGAAGGCAGGCACAGGATACCGAGTTGAATGATCAGCCATGATCATATTGAATGGCGGTGCAGGCTCGAAGGGCCGAATGGCCTAATCCTGCACCAATTTTCTATGTCTCTATGTTTGACATCGTATGCTAAAGAAACTGAATGCTGGACTCTGTTCGGCAGCATTTCTGGAGAACATGGGTAGGTGACGTTTCAGGTTAGGACCATGTGTCAATATATGTGATTGGTGTTGGGTATAGATTGTACAGCTTGAGTGTTTCCACAGGGGACCTCGGTGATCACTCGTGGGCATCAAACGGCAAGATAAGGTGACAAAAGCTGGAAGTTCCAGACGGGGTTGGCCTGATCAGTATAGAGTCCATGATCCTGAGAGTGGACATTGTGGACTTCTGCCGTTTTCGATGCCAGTCCCCCTGCAGAGTTCTTGCACAGAGCCACCTAAACCAGGGACATTCAAGACAGTACACCAGGATTACTTCAAATACAGTGGCAATAGTTTAGTTTCGAGATGCAGCACAGAAGCGGGTCCTTTGGTCCACTTTGACCAGCAATCCCCGTATGCTAGCACTATCCTACACACAAGGGACAAATTTTACTGAAGCCAAATTTCCAACAAACCTGTACGTCTTTTGGAGTGTGGGAGCAAACCAGAGTACCTGGGGGAAATCCGTGCGGTCACGGGGAGTACATGCAATCTTCGTACAGATGGCGCCCATAGTCGGGATCGAACCCGAGTCTCTAGCGCTGTAATGCCCCTGACCCACTTAGGAAACCTGAACGGAAATCTCTGGAGACTTTGCGCTCCACCCAAGGCTTCCGTGCGGTTGCTGGAGGTTGCAGGTGGTTGCTGGAGGTTGCAGGTAGGGAGACTGACAAAAACCTCTGGGAACCGCACGGAAACCTTCCTGGTTCCTTCCGGAGGTTCCTGGAGGTTTTTGTCAGTCTCCCTACCTGCTTCCACTACCTGCAACCTCCGGGAACTGCACGGAAACCTTGGGTGGGGCGCAACGTCTCCAGAGGTTTCCGTTCAGGTTTCCTAAGTGGGACGGGCATAAGGCAGCATTCTATGCCACGATGCTTCTCCAAGACTTGGAGCTTTTAGCTCGGGGCAGAACAGGCTGGTGTGCTTGTGACCAAATGTGTCAACTTTGATGGAAAACCACCGGGACTGTCATGAGGTGGAGAATGCAGGGAGGCCTCAGCGCCTGTCTCTGCCTAGGTGTTTTTCCCCATGTCCCCGCTTATCACCAAGTGTTTGGCTCCAGGGCTGATGTCTGACTCGCCCTCAAAGTTTGCACAATTGACAAAATTGAGCTTGATGGACAACTGATGATGAGTTAAAAGAAAAACTATGGTCCACTCATTTCATCACATCTTGATTCCTCGTCTGCAAAGTGATCACCTGATCTGCGTTTGATTTCCCCAATGTACAGACTTTAATTACAAAAGTTAAAAACAAAATTATTACATTTTTTGCTAATGTTTGGCAGACTTGTTATTCTTGAAGGAAGCAGAGGAAAAGCAATGTACAGCATTCTATGTACATTGGAGAAATCAAACGCAGTTTAGGTGGTCACTTTGCAAAATAAAGCATTAAACATAGGAACAGGATTAGACCAGTTAGTCCATTACTTCTGCCCTCCCAATCAATCATAGCTGATCTATTTTTCCTTCTCAACCCCATTCTCCTGCCTTCTCTCCTTTGAAGCCCATACTAATTACCTATCGATCTCTGCTTTAAAAAGACCCATTGACTTGGCCTCCCCAGCCGTCTGCGGCAATAAATACCACAGATTAAACACACTGTGGCTAAATGAATTCCTCCTCTTCTTCATTCGAAAGGTATGTCCTTTTATCCTGAGGCTGTGCCCTGTGGTCCTAGACTCTCTGAGAGTGACCATGAGCAGGCAGTGAAGAAAGCTAATGACATGTTGGCCTTCATAACGAGAGGGTTTGAGTACAGGAATAAAGAGGTCCTTCTGCATTTGTACAGGGCCCTGGTGAGTCCACATCTGGAGTATTGTGTGCAGTTTTGGTCTCCTAATTTGAGGAATTTCAATCATAGTATACAGCATTTAAACGGGCTCCACGGCCCAACTTGCCCATGCCGACCAGGTTGCCCCATCTACATTAGGCCCACCTGCCAATGTTAGGCTCGCATCTCTCTAATCTTTTCCTGTCTATGTACCTTTCCAAATGTCGTGTGAATGTTGTTACAACCTGTCTCAACTACCTCCCCTGGCAACTTGTATCACACACCTACACTCTCTGTGAAAACCCACCACCATCTATGTGAATAATGACTCGCCCATCACTTTTGTCCCTCGTACTGCACTTCAGCAAGTTTGCTTTTGAAAGGGCGTGTTTGAGAACAAAGGGAAAAAAATGGCTTCCATTAACTCCGGTTATGGTAACATGCACAGTAGTGTGACTCGTCCATTTTGCACTGACGAAACATTTTATTTTTCTGTTTAACTATTCATGTATTCCAGTTCTTGTGGTGATCTTTATTGCGCATGGCAATTTGCCTAAATCTACATCTGTGATTGTTACCTATTTCCTTACAAAGCCACTCTTACAAAGTCACTCCGACCAAACCAAGACTCTGGTCTCCTCCCACAGACTTGCAGAATATTTCCCGCATTAGCTGCTTTTCTTTTTAGATCTGCATTTCTGTTGTGGAAAATTAACACCATTGGCCCATGTACTGCAATGTTGCCAAGTTTTTCAATTTGTCTTGCCCCTCCTACTGAAGCATTGCATGCTGACCAGATGTAATTTCAACTTTGGGTAGCAGTAGGAGTTCCTCAAAGGTCTTGGAGACTGGGGAGAGGCAATTGGTATGAAGAGGAAGGGTTGGGGAAGAATAGGTTTTATTTCATGGGGGAGAGAGCGAATTTGGGTGTATACTGCGAGCATAGAGATGGTGATGTGCTGGTTTGAATGTTGGAATAGTAACCATACACAATGAATTGAATTCTGGGCGTGCACATCTCTGAAGATCTTTCCTGGTCCGAGAACACTGATGCAATTATTAAGAAAGCACATCAGCGCCTCTACTTCCTGAGAAGATTACGGAGAGTCGGTTTGTTAAGGAGGACTCTCTCTAACTTCAACAGGTGCACAGTAGAGAGCATGCTGACCGGTTGTATCGTGGTTTGGTTCGGCAACTTAAGCGCCCTGGAGCGGAAAAGACTACAAAAAGTAGTAAACACTGCCCAGTCCATCATCGGTTCTGACCTCCCTTCCATCGAGGGGATCTATCGCAGTCGCTGCCTCAAAAATGCTAACAGTATCATCAAAGACCCACACCATCCTGGCCACACACTTATCTCCCTGCTACCTTCAGGTAGAAGGTACAGGAGCCTGAAGACTGCAACAACCAGGTTCAAGAATAGCTACTTCCCCACAGCCATCAGGCTATTAAACTTGGCTCGGACAAAACTCTGAACATTAATAACCCATTATCTGTTATTTGCACTTCATCAGTTTATTTATTCATGTGTGTATATATTTATATAATGGTATATGGACACGCTGATCTGTTCTGCAGTCAATGCCTACTATGTTCTGTTGTGCTGAAGCAAAGCAAGAATCTCATTGTCCTATCAGGGGCACATGACAATAAACTCTCTTGAATCTTGAATGTTTATGTCTATATGACAAGTCACAGTGAATTTTTTTTTGCTTGCTGCCTGAACCACTGAGTTACCTCAGCACGGTCTTTTTTGATTCAGTACTAACATATGGGAATCCTGGACCTGTTCTTTCTCCACTTCCTCTTTTGTGGGGAAATGTTGCTCAGTCCCCAACTCAGCAGTCACTGAGGTTGAGTAACTTGGCATTGATGGGACTAAATATATTAAGGTTCACATGCAATGTTATTTCACCATGTTTAACTTCCAGTATCTTAAGAGAAAGAACAAGAACTATTGTTAAAAGCACAGTGTGGTGATAAGCAATTTGGGTAAAATACACTATGTACAGTATAGAGTGAAGCTTTAGTGGTGATGCTTATCAAAGCATCAAACATCCCATGTGCAGTGTTTGCACAAAGCTTTTAGCTCTATTTGTGTATATTTTAAAAACCTAATGTCCATGACTTTCTGGTTCAGGAACAGCTTCTTCCCAGCAACCATCAAGCTATTGAACACAACAAACACCATTTAAACTTCAAATTACAGGCGTGCATTAGGGACCACAGACTTTTTATTTTGCAGTACAGGGTAGTTGTTTTTTAAAATTTATTGAAGTTTGTTTTATTGTGCTTTCTGTCGAGTATTATGTTTACAGACCTGTTATGCTGCTGTAAGTAAGAATTTTATTGATGGATACAAAGTGTTGGAACAACTCGGCGAGTCAGGCAGCATCTCTGGAGAAGAAGGATGGGTGACCTTTTGGGGTCGGGGGCACTGAAAGGGGGGGGGGGGGGGGGGGGGGGGAGAGGAGACGGTCAGGGTGGGGGGAAGGTGAAGAGCTGTAGGCGAGGAAAGATCAGGACTAGCCACAAATGACCTGGGACAGGGTGTTGCCTGGTCGGTCCATTGTTGGCTAGGGAAGGGTGCGATCTCAGGAGAAACAATGTGGAGAACTGTGGAAAACTCAGCAGGACAGGTAGCATCTCTAGATAGATGGAATGCGTGACATTTTGGGTGGAGACCCTTCAGACTGCAGATGTGTGGGACTGGTAAAATTATTTGGGAGGGGGAAGGGGGGGGCAGGAGGGAGAGAGGGGAGTACGAGATGGATTTACTTAATTAGAGAATTCAGTGTTCATAAAGCTGGGTTGTAAGCTATCCAAGTGAAATATGAAGTGCTGTTTGTCTACTAATATGTTCATTGTTGAAATGCTGCAAAGAATCAGCAGGTTGGGCTACTGGAGTAACCCAGTCGGTCAAGCAGGATCTCTGGAGAAAAGGAATAGGTGACATTTCGAATCGAAACCCTTCTGAAAATTGGAGGGGGGGGGGGGGGGGGGGGGGTGAGAGAACAGGAGGCGAGACAAGGGCCAGAACAAATCGGGGGGGGGGGGGGGGGGGGGGGGGGGGGGGGGGGGGGGGGGGGGGGGGTGGAATCCATAATTGCCATTTGTTCGCCTGCGGTCAAGGAAGAAACTAAGGGCCTTGAGGCCTTGGTATGGGATGGAGGTGAATAGTGACTGAATGTCCATAAAGATGAGGGCACGTGGTCCTGCATACCAAAAGTTATTAAAGAGTCAAAGTATCTGAGGTGTTTTGTCTGGGGTCATGGAGAAAATGGCGAGCCTTAAGGCTTTCCTGATGGGGGTTGGAGGTTGCCTTTTGTCTGGCTATATTGCTGCTTTCAGGACTCAATCAATTGAGCTTTCCAACTTCAGGTAACGTGCTTTCTTTGTGTGTACTTCCACTGGAAGTCATACAAAAGATGTATTGGCTCAATTTTCGGGGTGGGAGATTGCAACCTTCACATGGTCCGCCCTGTTTCAAAGAATGCAATCAACCTGGCGTGAAAAATCAAGTGGGGCAGGCCCATTAATTTATAGTTTCTTTGTGTCTCCCCACAATAGTTTTCCTTTTTTCTTAAGCCTTTATTGTATTGTTGTTCCTTCGTTTAAAAAAATGCTGCCAAGTGCAAAAATGTGCCCTTGGATATATGTTGCTGACAGGAACGGTGCATGATCTGGACAGTGAATTTTTGCAATCTTTGCAAGCGCACTATTTACAAAAGGAATGCTTTTCTGGAAAAGATTTTCTGAAATTCAATTGTTTATTTGCAACGGCTGGCTTAAATGCTGTGCACTATTGGCATTCTGTGCATGGAGGCCAGCATGCTGTTCATTATTAAAAAAATAGCATCACAAATTGCAATCACATTTATGGATGATGCATAACTAAAGGGGAGTGGAAAGGCAATTGTGAGGACGATGCAATCAGTTTGGGGGTATTGAGAGGTTGAATGAATGAATAACATGTAGTAAATGGGGTTTAATTTGGGGGGGGGGAGATATTGTCTGCGCTGAAACCTTCATTTCAATATTTGCTTTTACTGTTTTTCCTTGCAAAGGGATTTGGGATCGTAAACGAAATGCAGGAAGTGCAGTAAGTTTAGTTTAGTGATATAGTGTGGAAACAGGCCCTTCGGCCCACCTGGTCCGCGCTGACCAGCGATCCCCGCACATTAACACCATCCTACATCCACCAGGGACAATTCTTACATTTACCAAGCCAATTTACCTACAAACCTGTACGTCTTTAGAGTGTGGGAGGAAACCTAATATCTTGGAAAAGCCCACGCAGGTCACAGGGAGAACGTACAAACTCCGTACAGACAGCACCCGTAATCGGACCCAGGTCTCTGGCGCGGAGATAGTTGCCGAAACAGGCCCTTTGGCCCACTGAGTCCATGATGGTCAGCGATCACACCATACACTAGCTCTATCCTACACACTAGGGACATATTTTACAACTCGCTGAAGCCAATTAGCCTACAAACCCTACGTCTTTGGAGTGTGAGGGTTAACCAGAGCACCCAGAGTAAACCCACGCGGTCACTGGGAGAGCATGGACACCTCGTTTAGACAGCATCCGTAGTCTGGATTGAACTCGGGTCTCTGGTGTTGTAAGGCAGCAACTCCACCGTTGTGCCACTGTGTCGCCACTGTGTCATAGGTACTGTCGAAGACAGAGGTGAAGTAGCTCAGTGGGTCACCTGGAGGGAGTGGGTGGGTGAGCAAAGCAAATGCTTCTCTTGTGCGAGTCAAGGACCATGCCCTAAATTAAAAAAAAAACTTACAAGGCACCAACTTAAGGTAGCGATAAGGAAGGGCTTTACCTACGCCAAGGCTTTGGAACTTTGGCCCTTGAAAGCCGTCACGGTTGAATCTTGCACACGCACTAAGCTGAGAATTTTAGCCAGTAAAGAAAGCAAGACTGGCAGTCTAGTTGACTCTATTGTGAATTTATTTAATGGCGGAGCATTCTCAAAGGGCCACATTCTATCCCTGGTCCTATTGTAAATGAACTGTGCAGGGAACACATAGAGTTGGCTATTTATGGATGTACTGACAATGCGCTTTGCTAGCTTCTAGATCAGGTTTGATACCAAGATGCTGGCTCGAACGGCCGAATGGCCTACTCCTGCACCTATTGTCTAAGATTGAAAATTGGGCTACATGGATGGAAGTCTAACACACTTTATAATCTGAGAGGGAATAGAAACATAGAAACATAGAAATTAGGTGCAGGAGTAGGCCATTCGGCCCTTCGAGCCTGCACCGCCATTCAATATGATCATAGCTGATCATCCAACTCAGTATCCCGTACCTGCCTTCTCTCCATACCCCCTGATCCCCTTAGCCACAAGGGCCACATCTAACTCCCAACTCCCAAAGAATAGATCACTAATCTGCAGAGAGTACAAATGCAAAGTGAGCTAATGGCCAAGGAAGTGAGCTACAAGTGTTCTTGGCATTATAGAGTTTGTGATGGGAATAGAAGCCATTACCTTCAACTGTACTGATGTTTATCTGGAGTAATTTGCAGTCCACGCAAGAAAACATATTGGAGAAATGTAACATGCCGGGTAGGAGAAAGATGAAGGTAAATGTCAGTGTTGGTGCCAACGTTGCTGCATGTTTGTGGGTAATCTCAAGTGCATTTGATGGAGAGCCCAAGACTCTATCTTCGGGTATTGGAGCTAACCAGTCGGGGCAAGAAGAATCGTCGGTGGGGGATTCTTGAAATGATTTTATGTGCAATTAAAAAAAATGCATTGTCCTTGCTTGACCTTTGTCTTGTTGATGTGGAAGAGGGTTTTGAAGTGTGATCACTTTTGACAAGGTTACAAGATGGTTGAGGGTAAGAGAGTCTAGAGGGTTTGATTGTCATGTGTCCCAGATAGAACAATGAAATTCAGCATGCGCACACCCACGACCACAGCCACACCACACCACACACACTAAGTAGCGAGAAGAGGGGGTAGGGGATTGGCTTGGTCTGGATTGCAACACAGGTGACTGAATTGGTGGTCTTGGTGATGTTGAAATGGAACAATGTAGAAATGTCAAGAGCACAAAAGTTATTATTGATGCTGACCAGCTAACATCAGTAAGTTAAAACATCATCCCAAGGTCTGTGATTTCTCAAAGTGAACTTCAACTTCTATGCCTGAGAGACACCACCTTGTCCTTTGTTTGGGCACATTGCACTTTCCATGGGCCATATCAAGCTCTTCAACTTTGGACAACTCATTTCATATTTCCATCACTGCACACATTTATTTTCAGGAAATTCGTTTTATCCGTCTACATTGGGGCTGGACATTTCTGCTGCAAGCCATCCATTGATGAGTAAAGCAACCAAGTGCTGGAGTAACTCGGTGGCTCAGGCAGCATCTGTGTCGGGGCTCTTCAGTCTGGTAACCCAACCCAAAACATCGTCGATCCATTCCCTCCATAGATGCTGCCCGACCCACTGAGTTACTCCAGCACTTTGTTTTACTCAAGAATCCAGCATCGATAGTTTTTGTCTTCATCAAGAATCAGAATGGCGTTTATTGTCATTTGAACACAAGTTCAAACAAAATTACGTTTCTGCAGTCATAACAACACAAACACCCATCACAGTGAATTCCCAAACACTCCCTCACTGTGATGGAAGGCAAAAGTCTTATCTCTTCCCTGTTCTCTTTTCTTATTCTCCCGCAGTCAAGCAGTCAAACTGCTGCCTCTAGCTGATCGAAGCTCTTGATGTTAGATGCTGGTGCCCCCCGGCGGGCGATGGCAAGCCCTGCGGCCGTTTAAGCCGCGCCGGGCGATGTAAGGCCCCACTCCGGGTCGATTTAAACCCCTCGATTCGGGCAGGCGAAGTTTTGCCGTTGCATTGCGGGAGCTCCGAAAAGCGGTCTCCCACCAGGGACCCGCGAGCTCCCGATGTTACCGTCCACAGGACCTGCAACCAGAGCCTCTGAAGCTCCGAAGTCGGGTCGCAGCCGTGCTCCACCACAGCGCTCCGCACTCCGAAGTCGGCCAGCTCCGCGATGGTGAGTCCGCAGGCTCAGGCGACTGGAGCCCCAGGTCGATTCCGGTTGGAGACCGCCGATGTTGGGCCCAACGACAGACGGACTGCAGAGGCCGCTGCCGCGAGGCGCCACCATCAATTCCTGATTATTAGCTCTGTTTTTCCTCCTCCGTTAAGCCAGTCCGATCTGGCTGGGCATATCCCACAGGTAGTATTTGCAACATGTTGTTATATTGGCTGTGTTATCATTTTTAGTTACTACAGAGATTCCCTTTGTTCCCCCTTCCCCCAGCCCCCCCCCCCCCCCCCCAAAAAAAATCTTGTTCTGTAAGTTAAAACCAATTTGCTTTTCTGTCATTTCTGACAACCTTCAAACTGAAACAGTAATGGTTTCTCTTAACACTGATGCTGCCTGACCTGAGTGTTTCCTGCCATTATTTGAGCTTCTATAACTTTGTTAATGTAGCAGTTTTTCCATGCAGCGCTCTGCACACTTTGTTAATGGCCCCTCACAAATGTTCCAAGTTCATCACAATTTTTGTACTATCTCCAGAAAATAAATTATTCAGTTCTGGTAATTCTACCATAGCATCATGGGTTAGGGATGTAATTAATTTCCATTATTGATGATTTCTATTTGTGTGTTGGAGTTTTTATTACTTTTTTTGCATATTTAATTTTCATTGCTTATGCAATTGGTAATTAATCATTTTATCTTTCAATTTTTTTTAATCTAAAAATTATTTTAATTGTATCTTCTTTGAAAATAGTTTTAGTTTCAAACACTTGAGTTCATAACTTGATCATTGCTTGGTGCTAGTTTTACTGCTGTCTATTGATCAGTATTAATGCCAAATCCTTGTTTGAATTGTTTGAGAAGGAACTGCAGATGAAGGAAAGTTTTCCTTCGCTACTTAGATGCTGCTGCACCCGCTGAGTTTCTCCAGCACTTTTGTTGTCCTTGTTTGAATGACTGATTAGGGAAATTAGCATCAAGAGAAGATAGTGGGGGAAAATTAACATTTCTCTTGTAATCTAGTGACCACCAACCTTGAATGATTAAACTAGCTGCAACAAAACCAACTTTGCAATTGTTGTGGAAATGAACAACATTTTGGATCCAATCTCCCAACGCTTTTGGTTTTAATCAATGATCCTGTTCACAACAAAATCTTTGACGTGGCACTGAAATCCTGTTACTAAAGTTGGAGTAGATTAATCAAATGAAAGATTTGCTTGTAATTTTTAAGGTAATATCACCCATTTGAAATAGCAGCAGTGAAAATATGGCTAGGATTTGTGCCGCACTTGACTTATCAATACTCATTCAATATGAATAGACATTCTTAGGTCATCAGTAGAATATTATCTGTTTGCATTCATTAATAGATTGAGGAGTCACTCCAATTCAATTCAATTCAACTTTAATGTCATCGCACAAATACAAGTATCAGTACAACGAAATGCAGTTTTGCGTCAGTCCGTAGTAGTTGTACATAAAGAAAAAAACAAAAAAAAAATAGAAAGAGGGAAGATACACTCAGTTCTACATTCCTTTATTGTTACATGTATTGGAAATTAGTGGGAACACTTTGGTTATTAGTACTTTCAGAGCATTTAACACTTTTTAAAAACACTGGATTTCCTGTAATCTCTTGTGAAGTGTATCTATTGTGTTTATTCTTAGAATCTACATACAGTGCCCTTGATAATGTTTGGGACAAAGACCCATCGTTTATTTATTTGCCTCTGTACGCCACAATTTGAGATTTGTAATAGAAAAAAAATCACATGTGGTTAAAGTGCACATTGTCAGATGTTAATAAAGGCCATTTTTATCCATTTTGGTTTCACCATGTAGATTACAGCAGTGTTTATACATAGTCCCCCCCATTTCAGGGCACCATAATGTTTGGGACACGGCAATGTCATATAAATGAAAGTAGTCATGTTTAGTATTTTGTTGCATATTCTTTGCATGCAATGACTGCTTGAAGTGTGTGATTCATGGACATCACCAGTTGCTGGGTGTCTTCTCTGGTGATGCTCTGCCAGGCCTGTATTGCAGCCAATACATCTTTAGCTTATGTTTGTTTTGGGGGCTAGTCCCCTTCAGTTTTCTCTTCAGCATATAAAAGACGTGCTCAATTGGGTTCAGATCAGGTGATTGGCTTGGCCACTCAATAATTGACCATTTTTTAGCTTTGAAAATCTCCTTTGTTGCTTTAGCAGTATGTTTGGGATCATTGTCTTGCTATAGAATGAACCAATGAGTTTTGAAGCATTTGTTTGAACTTGAGCAGATAGGCTTTGTCTTTCCACTTCAGAATGCATTATACTACTACCATCAGCAGTTGTATCATCAATGAAGATAAGTGAGCCAGTACCTTCAGCAGGCATACATGCCCAGGCCATAACACCCCCACCACTGCGTTTCACAGATGAGGTGGTATGCTTTGGATCTTGGACGGTTCCTTCTCTCCTCCATATTTTGCTCTTACCATCTCTCTGATATAAGTCAATCTTCATCTCATCTGTCCACAAGACCTTTTTCCAGAACTGTGGTTGCTCTTTTAAAGTACTTCTTGGCAAACTGTAACCTGGTCATCATATTTTTGCAACTAACCAGTGGTTTGCATCTTGCAGTGTAGCCTCTGTTTTTCTGTGCATGAAGTCTTCTACAGACAGTGGTCATTGACAAATCCACACTTGACTCCTGAAGAGTGTTTCTGATCTGTCGGACAGGTGTTTGGGGATTTTGCTTTATTATAGAGAAAATTCTTCTGTCATCATCTGTGACGATCTTCCTTGGCCTGCCAGTCCCATTGCAATTAGTAAGCTCACCAGTGCACTCTTTCTTCTTAATGAAGTTTGGCTGATGTCTCTAACAGTTTTATTCTTGTTTCTCACTCACAATGGCTTCTTTGACTTTCATTGGCACAACTTTGGTCCTCATGTTGATAAACATCAATAAAAGTTTCCAAAGGTGATGGAAAGACTGGAGGAAAGACTAGGCGCTGAGGGCTTTCTTATACTTGCATTAAGGAGGCAATTACACACAGCTGAGCAATTACAGACACCTGTGAAGCTATGTGTCCCAAACATTATGGAGGGCACTAGATGTCTGCTATATTCTTTCAGTGTTGAGATAACTGACAAATTGACTAAGGATGTGTGGACGGCAAGATTTAATTTTGACCAGTGACCTATTTATTACCATTGTTTTTAATTGTTAAGGAACCGAGTGTAAGGATAGACAGACTGCCTCAGGTCAAGTACATCAGCATTTAGCACTAAATTTTAATTGATGATATAGGGGATGAATCGCATGCTATAAACTGTTTGTAAACTATACATTCCTAAATATCTCTCTTCAAAAATCTTCAGTCCTAAATGGGCAAAACTGTTAGTATTTGTCGAGAAGGACTTGTATTTCGTGAACTGCCTGATTTCGTAGAGAAACAGACTTGCCTTTTTAGAATTTGTTTGATAATCAACTCCCTGTTCTATTTTATTTTTAGATTGCCTTGGCTCAAAACTGTTTTCACCAATCAAAGCAGATGTGATGGGCAACATCACAGTAAGTAGTCCGAGTTGTGGCATTCTTGTCGTTGTCCAAAATCTCTATAGCAGAGAAACAGAACCTTTGCCCAGTCTGTAGAAAGCTCCCGACTTGAAACGTCACCTGTTCATTCCTTTCACAGATGCTGCCTGACCTGCTGAGTTCCTCATGCACTTTGTTTTTTAAGATTCCAGCATCTGCAGTTCTTTGTGTGTCAACCCTTTGACTGATTTTAGTTTGGTTCAGCAGTTCAGTGCGGTAACAAGCCCTTCAGCCCACCTAGTGCGTGCTGATCAGCGATCCCCGCACACTAATCCTCTCGGCTCAAGTTCAAACAAATGCCTCAAAACTCATTGGCTGGTGGTTCATTCTGCAGCAAGTTAATGAGTTAATGATCCCAAACATACTGTTAAAGCAACAAAGGAGTTTTTCAAAGCTACAAAATGGTCAATTCTTGAGTGGCCAGGTCACTGTAGGTCTTTACAGGTTGTATTACAGGTGCACAACCTTTTATCCGAAAGCCTTGGGACCAGATACTTTTCGTAATTCAGATTTTTTCGTCTTTCGGAATGGAAGATTTTTAGCGTAGATTTTAACGGCTGGCTCAGTGGTAGAGTGCTCGGCTCATATCCGCAAGGTCGCGAGTTTGCGCCTCGATCCCGGCAGTTACTCGATCGCGAGTTTGAGTCTTCAATGTAGTTTTTTCTTGCAGAATAGGAGAGAATAGGGAGGGTTAGGCTGGGATCATTCTCTGCGAGATAATCTTAGTGCGGGAGACAAGTGTAGGAGAGGTGTACTGACTGTGTGGGCAGAACTTTGGAAGTGATTGCCCACCATTCTCAAAAGCCGCTGTGTCTCCCTGTCCCTCCAACTCCAGAGGAATCCGCTCCCCGATGGGCCGCCACGGCGACAAGTGGCAGTTCGCCCACAGCCCGAGCTGCGCCCCCTCATCCGCAACCCGGGTTCCTCTGGAGTTGGAGCGGGGCTGGGTTAGAGTTGTTGCTGGCTGTGAGTCTCTGGGATCTCCGTGCTTGCAGTGGGCCTGGGGGTCGGTGTCCCAATGAGGGGGCGCAGCTCGGGTTGTGGGCGAACTGCCACTTGTCGCTGTAGCGGCGCATCGGGGAGCGGCTTCTGGTGGTCCTGACGTCTCTCAGCTCCTGTCCAGGGGGGTGGCCGGAGACGTCAGGACCAACAGGAACCCGCTCCCCGATGCGCCGCTACAGCGACAAGTGGCAGTTCGCCCACAGCCCGAGCTGCGCCCCCTCATCCGCAACCCGGGTTCCTCTGGAGTTGGAGCGGGGCTGGGCTAGAGTTGCTGCTGGCTGTGAGTCTATGGGATCTCCGTGCTTGCAGTCGGTGTCCCGTTGGTCCTGACGTCTCCGGTCACCCCCCTGGAATGGAGCTGAGACTGGGAACTGTACCGCCCTTGCCCCCTCCCTCTGCAACTGCAAACAACCCCACAGTTCCCAGTCTCAGCTCCTGTACAGGGGGTGGCCGGAGACGTCACAGCCCGAGCTGCGCCCCCTCATCCGCAACCTCAAGACCAAGACGCACCTTGCACACCATCAGCTTCGGTCCCTACGGGGAGCGTGTTCCTCTGGAATTGGAACGGGGCTGGGCTGCTGCTGGCTGTGGGTCTCTGGGATCTCCGTGCTTGCAGTGGGCCTGGGGGCCGGTGTCCCGTTGGTCCTGACGTCTCCGGTGACTGGCACTAGCTCCGATGTGAAGACAGTGCAAAACCCCCGCGCCGGTGCAATGGGCGGGGAGCTGGAGAGGGGAGGGAAGGGGTCACACACATGGCTGGGAAGCAGAGGGGTGTAGGTGGGGTGAAACTGAAGGGAGCGACAATTTGCTGCTGCCTGCACGCTGAGTTAAAAAGTTCTCATGCAAGACTCACGATACACTGTGTATCGTGTCTACCGTGGGAACTTTTTTAACTCAGCGGGCAGGCAGCAGCAGATTGTCAATTATTAACCCTCCCGCGCAATATACCCTCACCTTCTCTTTTATGAATGGGGATTTAGTTCCCCTTTCTTCGAGGACCGACCGGAGGTTCCGCTGTCACCTCTGCGGGCCGCCCTCGGTGAACGTTTTCAAGGACCATTCTTCAAGGACTGAAAAAATGTCGCTATTCGGAGGTTTTCGTTATTTGGAACTTCGGATAAAAGGTTGTGCACTTGTAGCAACAATGGCCGTTCTGCATTGTAGATTTACGACGGGTCCACCGCTGTTTGTTTTTTCTCTTTTTCTTCCCCCCCCCCCCCCCCCCCCCCCCCACCCGCGTGCAGAACTGATAATCCCGAAAGCTTCGGGTTCCATGGGTACTGGGATATCGGTGGTGGACCTGTACTTCAACATAAGTGCTACTTGGTCAATAAAGAAATGTACCACCTTTGAGTTTTGAATTTGGATTCTTCTGAAAGCTCAAGTCATTGTTTTTTTTCCCCCCCACTTAATAGAAAATTAAGGCGGTATATGACACAAACCCCACAAAATTCAAGACATTGCAACTCATTCTTGATGGAGAAAAGGAGATGTATGGCTCAGAGTGGCCAAAGGTCGGAGCTACCTTGGCACTTATGTGGCTAAAAAGGTAAGCTGCATAACTTGTGTCGCTATATTCCGCCCCCCCCCCCTCCCCCCTTTTTTGTTTAGGTCTCTCCATGACTTTTTTCTCAAGCAGATTGCACTAGAATACAAAGATTTGGGTGCCATCTTCAGAAGTGCCATTTATTCATGTTTGATTTGGGAATGCAACACCTCTTTACCTGATTCTGTGTACCTCAGATCTGCAAGTGAGCACTCTTCTGAGGTACTGGCCAACCCTTGGAGAAACCATAAGTATTTGTTTGACGTTTAAATACTTGGCAGCCATTCATAATGCATTCTCAAATTTAACATCTCAGTTCTCTGTCCGACCCAAAATGTCACCTGTCCTTCTTCTCCGAAGAAGCTGCCTGCCTGAGTTACTCCAGCATTTTGTGTCTATCTTAAAATAACTTCTCTGGATTATAGTTTTAAAGAAAGGGAATGAATGCTGAAAAGTGTTGCCACAAGCAACTAACATGAAAATCCGATTCCATTCAGCATTGGCCTGAAGATATTTCAACATAACCCAACTGAGATTCATCCTTTAGAAAGTGAGTTACTCCAGCACTTTGTGTCTGTCTCAGTTATATCTCTTTAATGTCTAAAATAAGCCCCATTATAAAATCATGAACCGAGATAGATACTTTAATGCAAGCTTCCTCTAGCCTTGAGCAAAATGTAGTTTTCCCGGTTGTAATTACAGGAATTGAAATTAATGGAAGTGACTTTCACTTTGTAAATGGGTGCTTTTGCCATCTGTGCGCACTTTTGTTTAAAGAGTGCACATCTCATTTTCCAACCCATTAGTCACAGAATCAACCACATAACGAACCTTGAAATTATAAGTGATGAACAGCAGGGATAAGGGAAGAGGCTGGCGAGCAGGAGTGGGCAGCATATTGTTGAATATGGATGAGAACCTGGTCTTTTGTAGTTTTCCATGAGGAGTTGTAATGGATCAAGTGCTGAGGTTTCCCTTAATAAGCCTGACGTTGGAACTATTCTAGGTCAATTTGTGTGAATGACGGTTACTTGTGCTGCCGTGGTCACTGCGGTACATTCTACGGCCTGCTCTCTTTGAACTCTGTTTTGTGCTTCAACAGCGTTTATCAGTCAATTTGATTATTTTTAGTACTGTGTCATTTAAAATGTTCATAGAACATAGTTACAGCACATGAACAGGCCCTTCAGCCCATAATGTCCATGCTTGAATTGATGCCTGCAATGTCCACAAAGGATGTGTAATATTAGGATTTAAAGGGATCAACATCTAAAAACGACTATTTGGGAAGGTACACAAAAATGCTGGAGAAACTCAGCGGGTGCAGCAGTATCTAGGAGTGAAGGAAATGGGCAACGTTTCGGGCCGAAACGTTGCCTATTTCCTTTGCTCCTAGATGCTGCTGCACCTGCTGAGTTTCTCCAGCATTTTTGTGTACCTTCAATTTCCCAGCATCTGCAGTTTCTTCTTAAATACTATTTGGGAAGAATGGCATTTAAATTTGGCTTTAATTACAACACACTTTATTCCTTGACCAATGACTTTTTTAAAAGTTAAAAGGCTGGTTTTCCTGTTAGAATCGGACTATTCCTTGTTTTACAAAAATAAATTAAGTTGGAAGGATGAGAAGGGACCTTACAGAAACACAGAAAATTTCTTAAGGGATATGATAGGCTATATGCAGGAAAACTGTTCCCGATGTTGTAGTCCAGAACCAGGGGTCACAGTTTAAGAATAAGGGATAGGCCATTTAGGACTGAGATGAGGAAAAACCTTTTCACCCAGAGTTGTGAATCTGTGGAATTCTCTGCCACAGAAGGCAGTGGAAGCCAATTCACTGGATGTTTTCTAGGGAGTTAGATATAGCTCTTGGGGTTAACGGAATCGAGGGATATGGGGAGAAGCAGGAACGTTGTACTGATTTAGGATGATCAGCCATGATAATATTGAATGGCAGTGCTGGCTCAAAGGGCTGAATGACCTACTCCTGAGCACCTGAGCTCCACGCACTTGCTTGCCTTTGGCCTATATCTCTCTCAACCTTTTAATATCCATGTACCTGATGAAATGTCTCTTAAACCTTGTAAATGGGTTCACCTCATCTGTAGAACTTGCCTATAGCCTTTCGTGAGTGGTTTAAGCTTAGTTTAGTGATACGGGCTCTTGGGCCCACTGAGTCCACGCCGACCAGTGATCCACATTACACTAGTACACACTGCAGACAATTGCAGTACGTCTTTGGAGTGTGGGAGGAGACCAGAGCACCCGGGGAAAACCCACGCAGTCACGGGGGGAATGAACAAACTCCGTACAGATGGCGCTCGCAGTCGGGATCAAACCCAGGTCTCTGGTGCTGAAAGGCAGCAACGCTACCACTGTGCCACTCTGCCGATTTCTAGACAACAGAAAAAATGTTGCCATCAATTATGTACTTTTGAAATATTGCCATTGGAAGTTTAACTTGTCTACGTTACATAGTTTAAAAACGGTCCTGCAAAAGGTAAGCCGTCCTCTGATCAATTTTGTGCTGGTGGTTTTTTACGGCTTAACACTCGGGTCTCGTGAATCTTCCATATTAATTTGACGACGGATGGGGCAGAGGTTAAATATCATCCAAAGAGTGCACCTGTGACAATGCACTGAGATGTCAGCCTAGATTGTGTTGGAGTCCCTCACGTGCAGCTTCTCACAAAGTAGTGAGTCCTATCACTGAATCAACGACTAATCAGTCTTGCGTCGCTAACTCTTGAACTCTTGACAATCTTTTGGGAATGAATTGATTAAAATTAATGGCTACAACTTCCCCAGTTTCTGCCTTGTGTAAATTGAGTTGAACAAATGTGCAGAATCGGTGATTCCTAGGTTTGCCATATTAAAAATGATTCGGTCTTTGAAACTGAGAAAATGTGAATATAAAGGGCCTGTCCCACTTGCCGATTTTTTAAAAATGTTTTATTTTAATTTTTTTTATTTTAATTTTTTTTTTCATTGACTGCCGGCATCATTGACTGACGTATCAGGTCACCGAAAAATTTGCGGCGTGATGCAGCGGTGACGCGGCGTGATGACATATGAGGCGCGGTGGGTTTTTTTTTTCAAGTGTCGCAACGTTTTTTGTCGCCGCTGGATTTTGAAATGTTCAAAATCTTTTGGCAACACTGATATGATGCTGGCCGTCGCCGCTATAAATCGCCAAGTTGGACAGGCCCCTTAAAGCACTGTCAGTTTCTATTTGAAACGTTTTTGTTTTCTTTGCAACTTTTGCAGGGGTTTGAAATTCATTCAGGTAATGCTGCAAAGTATTGCCGATGGGGAACGTGATGAAGCAAATCCAAGTCACATTCGAGTCAACGCCACAAAAGCATATGAACTGACTCTAAAGAGGTACCATGGCTGGTTTGTACAGAAGATTTTTAATGTGAGTGTGTTCTTCTGCTTTGACGATGTCAGTCTTGACTTGTATCCTGTTGTAATAAAAATAAATTGAATGTTTTTTTGAATTGGATAAGCTTTGTCAGTGAGATATTAGAGGTATTAGTTAATGTAGTGAATGTGGGGCCTAGTTTGAACATCCTCTCGTTACCCATCTATTTATCATTTTATCACAATGAAAACATGGACTAGATCCTAGAATCAAGGAGTCACACAGTGTGAAGAAGGCCCTTCAGCCCAACTTGCCCATGTTGACCAACATGCCCCCATCTACACTGGTCCCTCCCGCCTGCATTTGGCCCATATCCTTCTAAACCTGTCATTGTGTTTTCTAAACATTATGATGGTACCTGCATCTAGTACCACCTCGTTCCATCTACCAACCGCCCGTTGTGCAAGTAGAAAATAAAAAGTTTCCTTCGGGTTCCTATTAAATCTTTCTCCTCTCGCCTTGAACCTGTGTCCTCTGCTTCTAAAGTCCTCTACTCTGGGTAAAAGACTCTGCATTTCCCCAACCTTTTCGTCTCATGTTCTTGTACACCTTTATAAAATTACCCCTAATCCTCCTGCACTTCAAAGGTGTGAATCTGGCATTTAATCTCGATGGTATCTTGAGAGAGAAAGCTAAAATTATGATTTGGATTTGTTCTGAATTGACAGTACTACGAATGAGCGAGGCATCCTCTCACCTGCACCTTCTGCTGCAGTGAGCACTTGCTCTCCAGGCCCCTTGGACTAGAAGATGAATGTACACCTGCACACTTCTGTTTCAACTCCGCAGTGTTGCTCCTCAGTCAAACTTCATGCCGTCATTTGGTGGTTTATGTAAACAGAATCACCTTATTGTCTTGTACTTCGGGCTAGCTAAGGCTCGGGGCACATCAGCTCCTGCAAGCACGATGCAGAGCTTTTTGAAATTCTCAATTTTCCAAGCGACATGACTTTCCAACTTCACTGCTTTTTGTAATCTAACATAGTTGGTTTCTCCGCCACATTTAAACTCTTGCAGCTCTTGAGGACCCAGGGTGCTAGGCGGCTATGTGTGGGAGAAATAGGTAGGTTAAACAATAGACAATAGGTTCAGGAGTAGGCCATTCGACCCTTCGAGCCAGCACCGCCATTCAATTTGATCATGGCTGATCGTCCCCAATCAGTACCCCGTTCCTGCCTTCTCCCCATATCCCTTGACTCCGCTATTTTTAAGAGCCCTATCTAGCTCCCTCTTGAAAGCATCCAGAGAACCGGCCTCCACTGCCCTCTGAGGCAGAGAATTCCACAGGTTAATCAGGGCAAACTTTTTCCTTCAAGGTGGAGCGATATCAAATGCGAGCTGTTTTGTTACAGGATGGCGAATGTTGAGAATGAGTGTGGCGGTGGTGGCAGATATGATAGTTGCATTTATAAACGCATGGATATGGATTATGTGCAACCAGTTATGAGTTGGTCTTGGCATCATGTTGAGCACGGGCATTATGGACCAAAAAAGGCTTGTTCCTGTGGTGAACTCTTCTATGCGATGGGATAATGTGGTCTTCAGGTACAACAGTTTTAATTAACATTTTTGTTTTCCAGGCCGCAGTGTATGTAGCGCCGTACAAAGCGGATTTTCTGAAAGCGCTGTCCAAGGGCAGAGACGTTAAAGAAGAAGAATGTATAGAAAAAATCAGAAAGTTTTTAGTCAATTTCACGGTGACCATTGATGCTATCTATGAGATGTACACAAAATCGAATGCAGAGTTGGATTACAAAGTTTAACACATGCACTGACTATCTTTCTCCCCTCTTCCCTGTTCCACTCTTCCTCTCGGCAATGTAATCACTGAGATTGATAACTTAAGTTGCTGTTTGTCGGGTGGTGGTCATTAACCAGCAGTAATTAATGTGGAAGGAACACTAACCGCGTGGAGCTGATCCATGTGGAAGTTGCTTTGTGCTCCTGTTGATTCATGCTATAATGACATTGAATTAAAGCTAATGTGTGGGAAGGAACTGCAGATGCTGGTTTACACAGGAGATAGACGCAAAATGCTGGAGTAACTTGGCAGGACAGACAGAAGAAGGGTCTCGGCACCGAAAGCCACCCATTCCTTCTCTCCAGCGATGCTGCCTGTCCTGCTGATTTACTCTGGCATTTTGAACCTATCTTTGAATTAAATAAACGTGGATCAGTTTTGTCCCATTAGTCCTTTGAGCTATTTGATGGAGTAGTGCAGAGTATATAATTTTCTCAATTTATACTACTAGTTAATACAAGCAAAATGGGGTATTTATAGGGTTAGCCCGATTACATTTGATATTTTACCATTTAGCACAAGCTTTGCACATCTACTAGAACATTTTAGAAATGGTCAGACGTAATTTGTCAACCTTTTCAATCTTGGGTTGATGGTGTGTTCTTTGTAACCTTCTTTACACACACCCTTTCTACTGCATGACATAATTACATCTGCATCCTTGGATCTGTTTTGAAACCTATAATGGATAATCTGTATATGCTGAAGTTGAATCTGGATAAACTCTCAATTTAAGGGTGAGATTCTGAAGCGAATCAACGGGTATTGTTTTCTCTCCCCCCCCCCCCCCCCCCCCCCCCCCCCCCCCCCCTCTCTCGGGACGACATCCTCTTGAATAGGCCTGTGCTGGGCTGACCGTCGCCATTCTTGGCACTGATGAATTCTTGACTTTGAATTCAGGACAAGTTGGTGAAATGGTCTAGCTCCGTTCTTGCTAACTGTCCCCGACATGGACGCAAGATGCCTGCTGTAGTGAGAGACAGTGGTCTATCAAACTTGGAACTAAATTGGCACAGATGGACCAGGGTCCATTTAACAAGGGAAATCTAAAAAAGGGACCGCCTTATGTAAAATGCTAACGTTAATTCTAAGACTGGCTTGAAATCCTAATGCAAAGCATTTCTTTGGCTTTTTGGTTGAGGGATTATATTATAGACTTTTCTAATTCTTATTCGAGAATTAATTTTTATAATTTATTGAGCCTATTTTTGTGAAACACAGCCTAGGTCGCCCAAAAACTACCACTGATTTGCACTTAAACATGAAGGGAGGTGATTGAGAACACCATAGGAAAAGATCTTGTTGACTACAGGATCAGAAAAATCCTCATCTGAAGAGATTAACTTCTTGGGGAACTCAGGAAAACAGACAGACTAATCCAAATGTGCTTTTGCTTAAAGAAAAATAATGCATTTCGAATCTACACAATTAGCAAATAACCTGATGTTTGACTGTGAGCAGTAATATTGTGTTGCTCTTCCCCTCTGCATAGCTCCTTTTTCTCTTGGTAAAACACTTTTTATATTTTACTACCAGGTTTTGCACCCTCTGGCAGCTGGTATTTTTGAAAACTTGAAATGTGTGATTCTGCAGTAACCAGGGAAGTCGGGGAAGTTGGCTTGAAAGCAAACGGAAGTATATTGTTTGTAGAGGCATCGCCAGTTCATTCTTCCACCTGATAACCTCTGAATAAGTGCCAGGAACATGATCTTTGAATGAGTTTTCAACTCATGCCAGCACAGAGCTACATGTGTGTCCAGTCATAAAACCTGGACCTTTTCCACAAAAGGTCGTTCCTTGCCCACCTTGGGCAAAATCAGTTATTTTGACTTAATTTTGTTTTCAACCGAGCACACGGCTAGTTGTGAATCCACAATCGTGTGGGAGTCAGAACAAATCAGTTGTATATTCATTCTTTGATTCCTCGGCAGCACTAATTTAATCCCAAATGCGACTAATGTTTGGGGGAATGGCCTACTGTTCTATTGGAAAGTTAGGAATTGATTATTGGAACTAACTAGAGAGCTTTGTCTGCACTCTATAAACAGTTGGCGCTAGAAATTCAAACTCCAGCAATAATATTCCTGATGAAGCTTTGCAAGAATATTTTAGATCCTAGAAATAATATTGACCCATGTTGTCAGATTACAAAATGTAGTGATTAAATTATGTTTGTTCTGATTCAGTTTGCACGTCAACCACCTTTTACTTGTATCATTTGATGGATGAATATCGGTGACGGGCGGTAGACGTCTCCGTGGTCCCATCGCAGCAGAGATCGACACTTTACAGTGCCCTCTCAATGCTGCTTGTTGTAAGTTTTGTAAACCTGGGTTGTTCCAAGTCAAGTAGTCACAATCGGATACCATGTTTTAAATTCTACTGAAACCTGTTAACTATACTGCAGTTTGGAGATGATGTATTCAAGAAATGAAGCGCTTTGATTTTTGGAAGAGAGGATTTTATATAATTTAATAATGCATCAGGGTTTAAATGTTCCTGCTTACCAATACTGGTAATTGAGACCAAGTCAGTCAAATATATTGGATGTTTGTTTGTTTAAGGTGCTATGCTGCAATCTCCACTGGCCTTTCATTTATCTGTAGACTTGTTGGCTTTTGCAATTCACTTACCTAGTTGTGACCTTTTATAACGTCTTTGTTTAATTAAGTTTCCATCTTTTGATTCGAAGGAATAATGGAATGAAATAACATTCAGACAAACCTCTGATGCCATTGGATCGTTTTTGAACCATTGCTTTTCTTAACCCATGGAGCTTAACCCTTTGAATCCCCAAAAAATTGCAACCATTAATATTTAACAACTTATGAAGGTTTTTTTCACTATTACTACCTCACTTGGGCTTGCTTGAATGAAAGTAGAGCCTGCATGGAGGGCAACACTGGTGTAAACTTGTACCTAAAGCTTTTTTTCCCCACTCACTGTCTCTTTTCAATGTTCAGGAAATGGGATTTGTTCAACAGTAAGGGGCTAGGAGCAAATTTGGGTTTAGAGATAATAATGCAGGACTGGTGAGGCAGTGTTGATGGTTACACTGTAAATTAATATTAGGTATTCCATTAAATGGAAAGCTGCAATATTGTTTTTTGCTGCATGCAATGATTATTAAAAAAAGAAAAGCATAATATTGATCAGGATGCCAGTAGATTGTGTGTATAAAGTCCACTGGTGTTTTTTTATGAACTGTAAAATATAAGCAAAAAAAGGGCGGCATGGTGTCGCAGAGGTGGAGTTACTGCCTTACAAAGCTGACAGAGCTGGAGACCTGGGTTCCATCCCGACTATGGGTGCTGTCTATTTGTACGTTCTCCCTGTGATTGTGTGGGCTTTCTCCGAGATCTTTGGTTTCCTCCCACACTCCAAAGATGTACAGGTTTGTAGGTTAATTGGCTTGGTGTAAATGTAAATTGTCCCTAGTGTGTGTAGGATAGTGTTGGTGTGCGGGGATCTGCTGATCGGCGTGGACTCGGTGGGCCGAAAGGTCTGTTTCCGCGCTGTATCTCTAAACTAAACTAAAGTAACTGCACGATCCATTTGTTGCCATCTTCCATGACGTCACCAACCCATGCAAACTAATGACCGTAAGCAATGTTAAAATGTTACACCTGCACAGATCTGTACAGTTAATGAACAACACCAAATACAAGATGTGTCAACTTGGCATCCCAGCTTTTGGACATGGCAGGTTGATCAATATCTGAAGGATAGACAATAAGACGGTTCATTCATCAGAATGATTGAACTGTCTGCAGGCATTCTCTTGGTGAATCAAACTTGAGATTGACCTTTCAATGTAACCTGGGGCAATGCTGAAAGTTAAAGGGATTCTGAGGCGTTTTGTCCTTGCCGAAAGAGCAATGGGACGTCGTCTGAATCCATTCTTTAGTTTGGGATGCTTATGATGCTGTACTTGCATAATATTTTCTTTGGAACTTTAAGGACCGTGACCTTTTTTCAATCTAGAAATCCTTTATCGCAGGTGTTTCCTCAACCCTCTTGTGCCTTCTGATGAACTCTTGTCCTATGCAAGTACTTGGTCCAAAGGGATTTGGTCCAAGACAAAATTAAAAAATAAATCCATGGTGGTTATCTTTTTCGATATTTTAAAACCTCCCCAAACCTGCTGGAATCCTCCCTTTTGAAGTAATTGCTTTGTATTATGTATTTGGAATGCCTTTTTGTAAGAGGATGCATGTGCTGAATACGGAGTAATCTTTGTGTTCTGTCAATGTTTTGATGTATTTCCAGCTTAGTCTGGGATGTTAAATGTGGTGTGTTTACATTGGGGTGTGATCGTGGACGATATCGAGCATGTGGACCATTGGGGGATGGGTATTGTCTCTGTGTGGTTTGCAGAGTAAAATATATTTTAATCTCTTCACTTTCTGGAGGTCCACAGATGTCTCACAAACACAGTCAGCAGATGATTTCAAAGCCTTTAATCTCATTGATGTGATTGTAATTGTAAACTGCTTGAGGTTGAAATTCTTCATGCAAGCCACCTGTATCATCCCCCTCCCTTCTCCCACCTTGTCATATCTTTTATAACACATCCATATCTGCCCCTTATGAAGTAGAAGTGTTGCTTTGTTTTACTCTTGTAATTACTACTATTGAAAAGCCAAAGACTAGCAATAAGATACCACTGTATTTGATCATGCATTTTGCATTGTAATTGGAACTAAAGCCTTAACTTTTTTAAATAAAAGGCAAAGTGCTGGAGTATCTCAGCAGGCCTGACCTTCATGCTGGTTAACTCTCTTTATGTGTGTTTGGTTAAATCCGTTCATTTTTTTAACTGAATGCTTGAGTCTCCTTTATATTAAAAGAAAAATCATTCAATTGAAGTGTCTTTTTTACAGCTTTCTATTCCACCTTGTAGGCAATATTTATCAATTGTCCAACTTGAATGAAGGAACCTTTTTGGATGGTCACTGCAAAGTTATGTTTCTCCACAGTGGGATCCCAAAGTTGAATTATGGTGACTTTGTAATATTTCTCTCCATTTGATGCCAGGCAATGTGTTTAAACACAACCTCAGGTTTTTAGTCGCGATCAGTTGCATACCCAAAGGGACCCCAGTTTCCTCTAGGATAGCTGCCAGTCCATTTAGCTAGGAAGGGAAGTGCAGTCTAACCTGATCCTGTTCTCGCTAGTCATTTGCACACAGAATGTTTCCAGCAGGATCTGCTTGTGGGAGCCTGGAGCATCTTTCCCAGCTCCCAGGGAAGGAAGTTCCTGCTGTTGTGGCAGGTGTAACTCTGGTTACACTCCCAAGGAATAACTCTGGTTCCACTCCCATCTTATTCATTATTGCTGTATGTGTAGACAAGTTAGGAATCGGAACGCGCTGTTTGAAATGTCTGTTTATGGTTTGAGATGCCTTTTTGTTTTAAATTGGACTATAATTATTCTTTCTGATGAAATACTGATGGAGGGACCTCCTCAGCTTGAATTCTTAAATGTAAAATTGCTATTTTAAAAATAACTATCTCCGGTCAGTTTGGTACAAATGTTTTAACTGCAATAAAGCTTTGAAACTATTTTGTCACAGCATTGTGCACTGTCCTGATTTGAGAGCCTTGCGATTTCAACACTATATAACCTGGGGCTTTTATTTCCTTTTCACATTTTTATTTTCCACTCTGGGAACTGCCGTGAGGGGTGGGGGCCCCATGCTCTACACCTCCATCCCCCACCAGGAATGTCTTAAAGCCCTCCGTTTCTTCCTCGACCACAGTTATTTTAAAACCTAGCAAAGATAACAATGCTATTTCCTTTATCATTGTTACTTTTTTGCATATTTTAAATTTGTTTGTTCTCTATCTCTCTGCATAATTTTCTATATCTCTTGTTTCCCTTTCCATGGGCCATGGAATCTGGGGAGGGGAGCTGCAAACAGGATAGTTTAAGAATAACGGGTGGGCCATTTAGGACTGGGATGAGGACAAATTTTCTTCACCCAGAGAGTTGTGAATCTGTGAAATTCTCTGCCACAGAAGGCAGTAGGGCCCAATTCACTGGATGTTTTCAAGAGATAGTTACATTTAGCTCTTGGGGCTAGTGAAATCAAGGGATACTGATTTTAGATGAACAGCCATGATCATATTGAATGGCAGTGCTGGTTCAAAGGGCTGAATGGCCTATTCCTGCACCTATTTTCTATGTTTCTATGCTTGAGTACAAGGCAATAAAACTCGACGACTTGAATTTGAAGCATTCATGCATGGTGGAAGTATAGAGGTATAAAGTTATCGATGCCCTCTTAAAGCAAATGTCTATAATGTAGTCATAGCGATACAGTGTGAAAACAGGCCCTTCGGCCCAACTTGCCCACACCCCGCCAACATGTCCCAGCTACACTACCTGCTTTGGTCCATATCCCTCCAAACCTGTCCTAGCCATGTATCAGTCTAACTGTTTCTTAAATGTTGGGATAGTCCCAGCCTCAACCACCTCCTCTGGCAGCATGTTCCACACACCTACCACCCTGTGTGTTGAAAAAGTTACCCTTCAGATTCCTATGACATCTTTTCCCCTTCACCTTACATCTGTCTTCTGGTCCTCGATTCACCTACTCTGGGCAAGAGGCTGAGTGCATCGAAATGTATATTTCTAATGCATTTTAGATTTTTTGAAAGTCTTACTTTAAAAAAAAAAAAATTATGTTTCCACAAACATATATCCCCTTTATTAATGTAATGGTTTGATGATTTTACATTCAAATCAAAATGAAATATACGTCAAAAGGAGAATGCATACTTTCAAAATCTTTTTTTTTTTCTCCGAGCAAAACATAATTTATACGACTTTGCAATATCAGGAAATGTTATGGTTATTTCTTGTCTCTTTTTCCAACTACAAACAAAAAAAAATACCACTTGAAATTATAGACACGAGTGTTTTATTGTATTATATGTCCCAGACGGAACAATGAAATTCTTACTTGCTGCAGCACAACAGAATATGTAAACATTGTATATAACGGGAAAAGAAAAAGTTGAATAAATAACAAATACAGTGCAAATAACAAATAATAATATAGTCTTTTGCAGTTCAGAGCTCATAGCTTGTTCATTACATTGAAAAGTTTTTTTTGGCCAAATTTTCTGTACCATGGAAGGCGCTGCTGTTGATCGAGGGGGGGGGGGGAATGGGGGATATATCCCCCCCCACTTTTTGAGGCGGGGGATGGCCTGTATTATTATCCCCCCCCAGTTTTGGGAGGTCAAGCAATAACAAAAATAATAATCACCTGCTCCTAACTCTCATGTAGGCCCTACATTATCTTAAAAATACTTCAAAGAAAAAACCTAGTTATCATAGAAACATTGAAACAGAAACTCAGAGCTCCTGTGGATTTTGAAGCAACAGCAACAAAGAGAAGCAGGAGAAAGCACTGATTGGCTCTGGCCCGAGTGGGAGGAGAGTTCTTCCACAATGCGCTAAAACATGATTTTAATACATCAAATTTCAAAAAGTCCCCCCTCTGACACCCTTCACCTGGTACCCCCAAGACCAATGATCAGTTATTGCTCAGCCCCCCCCTCCCCCACTTTCAAAAACGCTCCTGTGGCACCCTGCTTTCCCTTGGCGTTCAGTCTGAAGAAGGGTCTCGACCTGAAACGACACCCATTCCTTCTCTCCGGAGATGCTGCCTGTCTCGCTGAGTTACTCCAGCAGCTTGTATCTATCTTCAGCTGGTAATGTGGTTGGTGTATGGTTTCTTGTTGAGTTTGGGCAGTAGAGGGCGCCTGACACCACTGAAATGAGACAAGGAGGCTGTGCTGGATGGAGTAACTCAGTGGATCAGGTGGAATAAAAACATAGAAATTAGGTGCAGGAGTAGGCCATTCGGCCCTTCGAGCCTGCACCGCCATTCAATATGATCATGGCTGATCATCCAACTCAGTATCCCGTACCTGCCTTCTCTCCATACCCTCTGATCCCCTTAGCCACAAGGGCCACATCTAACTCCCTCTTAAATATAGCCAAGGAACTGGACTCGACTACCCTCTGTGGCAGAGAGTTCCAGAGATTCACCGCTCTCTGTGTGAATAAAGTTCTTCTCATCTTGGTTTTAAAGGATTTCCCCTTTATCCTTAAGCTGTGACCCCTTGTCCTGGACTTCCCCAACATCGGGAGCAATCTTCCTGCCTCTAGCCTGTCCAACCCCTTAAGAATTTTGTAAGTTTCTATAAGATCCCCTCTCAATCTCCTAAATTCTAGAGAGTATAAACCAAGTCTATCCAGCCTTTCTTCATAAGACAGTCCTGACATCCCAGGAATCAGTCTGGTGAACCTTCTCTGCACTCCCTCTATGGCAATAATGTCCTTCCTCAGTTTGGAGACCAATGTAATCTCTGGAGAACATGTATTTTGACGTTAGACAAAAATGCTGGAGAAACTCAGCGGGTGAGGCTGCATCTATGGAGCGAAGGAAATAGGCAACGTTTCGGGACGAAACGTTGCCTATTTCCTTCGCTCCATAGATGCTGCCTCACCCGCTGAGTTTCTCCAGCATTTTTGTCTACCTTTGATTTTCCAGCATCTGCAGTTATTTCTTAAACATGTATTTTGACGATTTGGGTCGGCGCATTAGAGATACGGCATGGAAACTGGCTCCTCGCCCCACTGAGTCCAAATTTATTTACAGAAGCCAATTAACCTTAAAACCTGAGGTACTCAAAATTGCTGGAGAAACTCAGCGGGTGCAGCAGCATCTATGGAGCGAAGAATTTTCTTTGCTCCATAGATGCTGCTGCACCCGCTGAGTTTCTCCAGCAATTTTGTGTACCTTCGATCTTCCAGCATCTGCAGTTCCTTCTTGAAAACCTTAAAACCTGTACGCCTTTGGGGTGCGGGAGGAAAGGAGCCCCCAGAGAAAACCTACGCGGTCACAATGAGAGCATGCAAACTCCGTACAGTCAGCACCCTGTAGTCCGGGTCGAACCCGGGTCTCTGGCGCTGTAAGGCAGCAACGTTACCACTGTATCCGTCTATCACTCGCTAGAGTTTCTCCCGCCCCCCCCACACCTCTCTTCCAGCTTTCTCCTCCCCAGGACTCCATCAACCACAATCAGTCTGAAGAAAGGTCCCAACCCAAGACGTCATCTAGCCATTCATGTGTTCAAGAAGGAACTGCAGATGCTGGAAGATCAAAGGTACACAAAATTGCTGGAGAAACTCAGCGGGTGCAGCAACATCTATGGAGCCGAGTCATTCATGTTCACCAGAGATCTTACCTGACCCGCTGACTTACTCCAGCACTTTGTGAATTTCGTTGTCTCTGTACTGTACACTGACAATGACAGTTAAAATTGAATCTGAATCTGAATGTTTTTTTTTGATGAAACTAGAGCTGCAAGGAGAACATGGTGGTGCAGCGGTCGAGTTGCTGCCTCACAGCGCCAGAGACCCGGGTTCGATCCTGGCTACGGGTCTATAGACAATGGGTGCAGGAGCAGGCCCTTCTAGCCAGCACCGCCATTTTTTAAAAGATACTTTTATTTATTAGAAGCAAATGTACAAAAATAGAACCAACGGCTTATAAAATTATACAGTTATTGTACAGCTTCAATTTTAACCGCCATTTAATGTGATCATGGCTGATCATCCCCAATCAGCAGCCCGTTCCTTTTCCGTTTTGAGTTTGTACGTTCTCCCCGTGATCTGCATGGGTTTTCTCTGAGAAGTTTGGTTTCCTCCCACACTCCAAAGACGTACAGGTTTGTAGGTTAATTGGATTGGTATAAATGTAAAAAAATTGTCCCTACTGTAGGATAGTCTTACTGTGCGGGGATCGCTGGTCGGCGTGGACTCGGTGGGCCGAAGGGCCTGTTTCCGCGCTGTATCTCTAAACTAAACTAAAGCTTGCTCACAATGAGAGCATGCAAACTCCGTACAGTCAGCACCCTGTAGTCGTGGTCGAACCCGGGTGTCTGTCGTTGTCTTGCTGTCGTTCTGCAGGACCTCCATTCGAACTAGACAATAGACAATAGGGGCAGGAGTAGGCCATTCGGCCCTTCGAGCCAGCACCGTCATTCGATGTGATCATGGCTGATCATCCCCAATCAGTACCCCGTTCCTGCCTTCCCCCCATATCCCCTGACTCCGCTATTTTTAAGAGCCCTATCTAGCTCTCTATTGAAAGCATCCAGAGCCTTTGGCAAAAACAGTTCAAAAGTGCACAATAATAGATCCACTGTATCAGTCACTTACAATTTCATCAGCCTCTTAATTTATTGAGCAAATATTTGAACTCTGCATCTCTGAGATTTAATTAGCAAGAACAGGACTGGCATGTGGAGGTTCTCACACTCAGCTGCTGTCTCCAGCGCCTCAACTAATCCTCTCTGCTGCACTAAACTACAATTTTTTTTTTCCTGTAACGTTCCTTTGAAAACCAAATAATTTCAAATCACTACAGTCGAATGCAAGTTATTTTGGGTTTATTCCTGTCAAACTCAAATTTGTAATTCACCCAATTTGTACCTAATGGTGTATTGAGTCAAGACAGAGTACAAGCAAATCAGATGTGATATCAAATCATGGAGTGATATGGGGAGAGATAGAGAGAAAGGCTTTCAGGATTATTGTAAAGGAGGAAGGGAGGTGGGGGGTCTCTGAATTTCAGGCCATTGACCTGAAACATTAACTCTGACCTGCAGAGTATTTCCAGCACTTGATGTTTTGTTTTCCGATCGTCAGCATCTGATGTTAATGCTCAAGACAAACGCTGGGGATGGAGTCGTGTTGCAGAAGTCAAACTGTTCAGGTCACAGCCTCAGATTTAAAGGACGTTCTTTTAGGAAGGAGATGAGGAGGAATTTCTTTAATCAGAAAGTGGTAAATCTGTGGAATTCTTTGCCACAGACGGCTGTGGAGACAAAGTCAGTGGATATATTTAAGGCAGAGATAGATAGATTCTTGTGTTTAAGAAGGAACTGCAGATGCTGGAAAATCGAAGGTAAACACAAGTGCTGGAGGAACTCAGCGGGTGCAGCAGCATCTGTGGAGCGAAGGAAATAGGCAACGTTTCGGCCCGAAACTCAAAGGAAATAGGCAACGTTTCAGGCCGAAACCCTTCCGGGTTTCAGCCCGAAACGTTGCCTATTTCCTTCGCTCCATAGATGCTGCTGCACCCGCTGAGTTTCCCCAGCACTTGTGTCTACCTTAGACAGATGCTTGATTAGTACGGATACTGGGATTAGAGGTAATGGGGAGAAGGCAGGAGAATGGGGTTGGGAGGGAGAAATAGATCAGCCACGATTGAATGGCGGAGTAGACTTGATGGGGCCGAATGGCCTAACTCTACTCCTATCTCTTATGATCTCATGAACTTGCAACCTGTTGGTTACTTTTTTCCATCCTATTCTGGGTCACAAAGAACCATGATGCTGATTTGTGAATAAGGCATTAACTCAAGTGCTCCTGTCCGTTACTTTATGAAACATTTGAATCCATTGGGGAATGAATACATATTTTATGCCCAGCAACTCTGCACTGGCAATCAAGGGCTATTTGTGCTTAGTCCATTTTATTTTTATTCCTCACCCCTTGCTCCCTGGTCTCCAGGATGCCAACCTTTCCTCCCAAGATTAAGAATAATGAGCAGGCCATTTAGAACGGAGATGAGGAAATACTTTTTCTCACAGAGAGTTATGAGTGTGTGGAATTCTCTGCCTCAGAGGGCGGTGGAGGCAGGTTCTCTGGATGCTTTCACCAGAGAGCGAGATAGGGCTCTTAAAGATAGCGGAGTCAGGGGATATGGGGAAAAGGCAGGAACGGGGTCACATTGAATGGCGGTGCTGGGTTGAAGGGCCGAATGGCCTACTCCTGCACCTATTGTCTAATGTCTATTGATCCTGTACTATAAGGAGGCTTCTCTCTGTAGCTTCCATCACCAAGGTCGTGTTCATTTTCTCGGAGGTCGGTGCTCCCATCCAAAACCTAGTCTGAAGAAGGGTCCCGACCCAAAACTTCACTTATTCCTTTTCTCCAGAGATGCTGTCAGACCCGCTGAGTTACTCCAGCACTTTGTGTCTATCTTTGGCGTAAACCAGCATCTGCAGTTACTTTCTACACATCAAATTACATTGGTTGGTCTATAATGTTTAATAGAGCAGGATGCAGAAATGTTCACTATTGTTGCTCAACAACACATTAATGTTCCCTCTCTGAACCCCTGAGTTAGTTAGTTATTCCTCATGAAACTATTCAGCATACCACTTGTCAAGTCTACAAATAGGATCATTGCTGGCGGATAACTCTGCCTCATTCATAACATCATAAGTAAGATCATAAGTGAGGGAGTAGAATGAGGCCATTCGGCCCATCAAGTTAGACACAAAAAGCTGGAGTAACTCAGTGGGACAGGCAGCATCTCTGGAGAGAAGGAATGGGTGATGTTTCGGGTCGAGACCCTTCTTCAGACTAGTGTAGATAAGTCTATTTTGAACAATCCCTGTTCCAGGCGCACACTGGCCCTACCCCCGAACTCTATCTCCATCACATTGACGACTGTATCGGTGCTGCTTCCTGAATGTTTACCGAAATTACAGATTGTGGAGACTTCATCTCGAGTTATGGACCCTGGATAAGCCATTAAGCCATGACTTTGCCCATCCTAAGTCTATTGTCTAAAGGCGCTGCAAGTTAAAAGTAAGACCCGCTAAAATCATGTTCATAACTGCCATTCGGCCCATCTATTCAATCGTGGCTGATCTATCTCTCTCTCTCTCAACCCCATTCTCCAGCATTCTCCCCATTCTCCCCATCCGGTAGGCGGCGCGGCTCTGGCCAGCAGCGGCCTCTGCAGCCTGTCCGCGTTTTTATTATTTTTTGTCTGTGTTTTTATGTAGTGTTTGTTATTTTATGTTGGGGTAACTCAGGGGGTGGGGCAGCATCTCTGGAGGGGGGGGGAAAACTTTTTGAATCTCTCCCTGCACTGAGACCCGACCTTTCTCGTTGAACAATCTCAGTCGTCGTTGAGGCCGTAACGAGGAGCGGCCTCCAACAGGAAGAGACCGGGGACTCAGGTGTCGACTCACCTCACCGTCGCGGAGCTGGCCGGGTCCGGAGCGGTGGAGGAGCGCAGCTGCTGCTGGTGCTGTTGCTGCTGCTGCTGATGCTGTTGCTGCTGCTGCTGCTGGTGCTGTTGCTGCTGCTGCTGCTGCTGCTGCTGCCGGAGAGTCGGAGGCTCTCTACGGGTCTGTGGACGACGGCGCCGAGCCCACGGCTCCCTGGGGGGAGACCGCTTTTCGGGGCTTCTGCGGCGGCGACTTCTCCCGCCCGAGTTGCGGGGTCGAAGAGCTCCTGGAGCGGGGCCTGACACCGCTGCCCCGCGCGGCTGGAATGGCCGCGGACTCTGCGAGCGCACACCGGGGGCACCAACACCAAGACCCGGTGTGCGACCTCGCACCACACGCCGTGGTTTTAATGGCCGCGGGACAATCGCCATCGCCAGCCGGGGGCTATGACTTTGACTCTGACATCGGGGGGGGGGGGGGGAGAGTGCAGTGGAGAGATACGTTTTATTTGGCCTCCATCACAGTTATGTGATGGATGTTTATGTTAAATGTAATTATGTTGTGTCTGGGGTCTATTTGTGTGTTATGTATGGCTGCAGAAACGGCATTTCGTTTGGACCTCCAGGGGTCCAAATGACAAATAAATTGATTCTGATTCTGATTCTGATTACCCCTGACACCCGTACTAATCAAGGATCAATCTCTGCCTTAAAAATATCCATTGACTTGGCCTCCACAGCCTCCTGTGTAAACCATCACAAAAAATAAAATCGTCTCATCGAGTTCCTCCAGCTGATTGCTTGTTGCTCTTACAAGTAAAATAATTTTGGGTCAAATATTTGATGTTCTATCAAACTCAGTTGGAGGGTCGGTGGAGTATTTTGTTTTTAGATTACAGAGTAAGGATATAGCTCAAGGGTTTATACAGTATATATCAGTGATTACATTTAAAGATAAGTTCCACTCATCAAAGCTAATTTACCCTGAGGCCAGTTGTTCATTTGGGCTGAAAGAGAGTGATTTAGAGTCGGCGAATTAGTAATCTTCTCATGAATCTTCTCCTTTAGTCAGAAAGACTGGTCTCTGGGTTAACAACAGATTAGACGGACAGAATCTCAACTGCTGCATTTTCTCAATCAGTACTGGGGGATATCGGTCTATCCAAAGAAACTGGGCTGGTTCAGTGGTGCAACTGGTAGAGAGTTGCTGCCTCACAGCATCCGAGACCTGGGTTTCATCCTGACCTCGGGTGATGTCAGGGGTCATGGGTTATGGGGAGAAGGCAGGGGAATGCGGTTGAGAGGGAAAGATAGACCAGCCATGATTGAATGGCGGAGTAGACTTTATGGGCCGAATGGCCTAATTCTGCTCATCACTTGTGTCTCCATGGGGTTTGCTCATTCTTCCTGTGACTGCGTTGGTTTTCTCCAGGTGCTCTGTTTTACTTCCACATCCCAAAGACGTGCAGGTTTGTAAGTTAATTGGCCTCTGTAAATTGTCCCTAATGTTTCAAGGAATGGATCTTCTTCTTACCGAGTCCACATCACAAGATTAGAAGTCTGAAGAAGGGTTTCGGCCTGAAACGTTGCCTATTTCCTTCGCTCCATAGATGCTGCTGCACCCGCTGAGTTTCTCCAGCTTTTTTGTGTACCTTCACAAGATTAGAAGTTGTTCAGCCTGAGCTGGACGCACTTCTCATCATCTGCATACAATGGTGCCTGTCTTGTCGTTTCTTGTGCTTCGTGTACATGGTGGTGGGACCAGGGGCCGCTACGTGGCCCCAGGGGGTGGATGAGGAAGTGGAACAATGTAGAACCAGTGTGAGCAGGTGATCGATGGCTGGCATGAATTCATGGGCCTATTCACTGGAGTTTAGAAGGATGAGGGGGCGATCTTATAGAAACATATAAAATTATAAAAGGACTGGACAAACTAGATGCAGGAAAAATGTTCCCAATGTCGGGCGAGTCCTGAACCAGGGGCCACACAGTCTTAGAATAAAGGGGAGGTCATTTAAGACTGAAGTGAGAAAAAACGTTTTCACCCAGAGAGTTGTGAATTTATGGAATTCCCTGCCACAGAGGGCAGTGGAGGCCAAGTCACTGGATGGATTTAAGAGAGAGTTAGGTAGAGCTCTAGGGGCTGGTGGAGTCAAGGGATATGGGGAGAAGGCAGGCACGGGTTATTGATAGGTGAAGATCAGCCATGATCACAATGAATGGTGGTGCTGGCTCGAAGGGCCGAATGGCCTCCTCCAGCACCTCTTTTCTATGTTTCTATGAGAGGTCTAGTTAACCAATCAATCAAAATGTATTGGGGGTAGACAGCATCTATGGAGCGAAGGAAATAGGCGACATTTCGGGACGAGACCTTCTTCCTTCGCTCCATAGATGCTGCCTCACCCACTGAGTTTCTCCGGCATTTTTGTCTACCTTTGATGTTCCAGCATCTGCAGTTCCTTCTTAATCAAAATGGATTGGTCACTGTGCAAAAAACAAAGTGCTGGAGGAACTCGGTGAGTCAGGCAGCATTCGTGAAGGGAATGTGCAGAAGACATATCAAGTTGGGACCCTGTTTCAGACTCATTCACTGTGCTATTTCTACTGTACGATTTTATTTTATGAAACTCACCAATGGATTGATAGAAAGAGAATAAACAACACACTTGTGCTAATGATGTTAGTTTGTGTTACTGTTCCATCAAATAGAGTATATGAGTTCAACAGGTCAGACAGCATCTGTGGAGGGACCCGTCTTCAAATTCATTTTCATCTCAGTCTGAAGAAGGATCCCAACCTGAAATGTCACCTGTCCATTCTCTCCACAGATGCTGCCTGACACGCAGAGTTACTCCAGCACTTTGTGTTTTGTCTACGATTCCAGCAACTGCAGTTCCTTGCGTTATCAAGTGAAGGGATATGGAAGCCAATGCAGAAGTAATATATGAGAAAGAAATGCAAAGATATTTAACGTTAAGAGCAATTAGTTCTATGGAGTTGTGTGAGAATGGAAGTCATTGGATAGCAGCAAAAACGGGCTAGAATTTGCACTGTGGGCCAAATGGCCTTCTGCTCTGCTGTATCTTTCATTTATTCTATCATTATCCTTGATTCCAATCATTAATCTCGGACCATGTATTAGGAATGAAAATTAAAGACTGCGGAAAGATAATGATTTGGATGTACAGTAATTTAAGACATCTACAAGCGCAGATTAATGAAAGCTTTAAAACCAGAGACCGTGGTAGAACAGTTATCCTTCCTGATTTCCTGCCGTGGCACTTATATTTAGCACATGAGAAAAGCCTGCAAGAGACATAACATTTACTTCGCTTGGTTTAATTTTCAGAACAAATCGAGAACGAATTCCTGAGCCAGTGAAGTAGTTAATGACTCCGAGAGGTAATGAATCACTTAATGCATCTCGACACTTCTCAATATCTGCTTTCTAATATTACCCACACCAGGGCGATCATTGATATTGGTATCGGTTTATTATTGTCGTGTATAATGCAATGCGGTGCTAAGCTTTGTAATCTACCCACATCATTCCATACATGAGTACAATCCAGCCATTAACAATTAGGAACCACTCTGCCTGAGGTCGTCTTGTTGCCGGCCTCGATTTGCCCTCATTTCTTTTTCGCTTCCAGTTTTTTTCCCTGGCTCTTCCCTACTGCAACCAGTCTGAAGAAGGGTCCTGACCTGAAACATCACTTACCCAGTTTCCCCAGAGATGCTGCCTGACCCGCCGAGTTACTCCAGTATTTCGTGTCTATCTTTGGCATAAATCAGCACCTGCAGTTCCTTTTTATCACATTATATCACAATTGCAACAGGTCGTGCCACGAGAAAGAAAAACAGAGTGCAGAATATAGTGTTGCGGTGTTGTTGCATTAGTTACAGAGAAAAACTGCAATGGCCACAATGAGGTAGGTTGGAAGATTGGAAATGGGGCAGTAGTGGAGTTGCTGCCTCACAGCGCCAGAGACCCGGGTTCGATACTGACTACGGACGCTGTCCATACGGAATCTGTACATTTTCCCTATAACTGTGTTGAGTTTTCCCTGGATGCTCTGGTTTATTCCCACACTCCAAAGACGTACAGGTTTGTAGGTTAATTGGCTTTGGAAAATATTGTAAGTTGTCCCTAGTGTGTGGGATCGTGCTAGTGTACAGGGGATTGTTAATCGGCTCTGACTTGGTGGGCCGTGGGGCCTGTTTCCGTGCAGTATCTCTAAACTACACAAAACTACACTCTACCTCCTGGGAGGACCATTCATCCGGCTGATAATAGCAGGAACGAAACTATTCCTGAATCTGGTGGTACAGATGTGTGAAGCTTCTGCCTGACGGGGGCTAGAACAGAGAAAATGATCAGGGTGAAAATCCATCCTTGATTATGTTGGCTGCTTTCCCAAAGGCAGCTCTAGCATTCCAAGTTCAGACCTGACCTTCTGTGCTATCTGGGTGGAATTTGCACTTACGATCTTTGACCATTTTTTAAACTTCAAAAATTAACTTTATTCAGAATTTAAAAAAAAATACAAACTGTGGGGAAACACCTTCATACATCCTCAGTGCCCAGGCATTCAATAATGTCAGACTTAGTAATATTCGCCCCACTCTATACAGAAAACTAAAAAGTCGATGAGGTTGGAGGAGGTGCAAGTTTCTTCAACGGATTGAATCCAGAATCCAGTTTGCCAAAGAGTCTCGAACAAAAGGCAGCAGGATGCGAGAGGTTGCAGATGCTGGAATCTGGAGCAAGATACAAACTGTACTCAGTGGGTCAAGCAGTTTCTGTGGATGCAGAATAACAGTCCATGTTTTGGGTCGAGAGTCCCTGATTTTAAGGATTTACGGTGGCGCAGTGGTAGAGTTACTGCCTTCAGATTCAGATTCAATTTTAATTGTCATTGTCAGTGTACAGTACAGAGACAACGAAATGCATTAACTGTAATGCCTTACAGCGCTTGCAGAGCTGGAGACCTGGATTTGATCCCAACCACGGATGGGGTTTGTACGTTCAACACGTGACCTGCTCAGGTTTTTCCGAGATCTTTGGTTCCCTCCCACACTCCAAAGAGGTAAATTAGGTGAATTAGGTAAATTAGCTTGAATAAATGTAAACATTGTCCCTGGTTTGTGTAGGGTAGTGTTAACGTGCGGAGATCCCTGGTCGGCATGGACTGGGTGGGCCGAAGGGCCTGTTTTTGCACTGTATCTCGAAACTAAACTAAACTAAACACCCCCTGCCACCCATGTCTGGGTTTTGCTCGAGACCATTTGTGCACCTTCTCCAACCTCATCTGCTTCATACATTAGATTGTAGACACAAAAAGCTGGAGTAACTCAGCGGGACAGGCAGCATCTCTGGAGAGAAGGAATGGGTGGCGTTACGGATTGAGACCCAAATTTTAACCTAGTTTTATTTAGCCCAGCATCTGTAGTTCCTTCCTATACTTTTTACTATAATCTAGAGATGTAGCATGGAAACAGGCCCTTCAGATTCAGATTCAATTTTAATTGTCATTGTCAGTGTACAGTACAGAGACAACGAATTGCATTTCTGTATCACATTCAGCCCAAACAGGCCGACCAGCGATCCCCGCACACTAACACTATCCTACACACAATTTACAATCTTTACCGATGCCAATTACCCTACAAACCCGCATGTCTTTGGAGTGTGTGTGGAAACTGGAGACAACCCACGCAGGGAGGAATGTACAAACTCCGTGCAGACAGCACCCGCAGTCAGGATCGAACCTGGGTCTCCGACGCTGTACGGCAGCAATGCTAACATGTGACACAGTGCCGTCCTAACCTGTATCTGTTGTTGTCGGTGTGGGCTGCTATGCATCAGCGAGACCAAGCGCAAACTGGGCAAACGTACGCTCAGTCCGCCTTGGCCTACGCCATCTCCCGGCTGCCAAACACTTTAACTTCCCCATTCACACACTGACCTTTCTGCCCTGGGCCTCCTCCACTGCCAGAGTGAGCCCACACACACATTGAAGGAACAGCACCTCATATTTTGCTTGGGCAGCTTACAACACAACGTGGATTTCTCTAACATGAAGAAATGTGTTTCCTCTTTCCCCCCCACCCTAGGCGACCTACTAGTTTCACTATTCGCAACCATGTATCTATTTATTGTCACCACTTCCCCTGCCAACAATGGGCTCTTGTGGGCTCCACCCTTCCCTGGTCATCTGTCACCGGCCATGAATTGTTCTGGTCTTCTCCTACCTCCAGTTTCACCCCCCCCCCCCCCCCCCCCCCCCCCCCACTCCCTCTCCTCTACTCTCAGTCTGAAGAGGGGTCTCTATCCTCTACATGGATGGGACAAGTTTGGAGTGTTTTGGACCAAACGCAGGCAGGTGGGACTAGTGTAGCTGGCAGGGCTGGCCAAGTTGGGCCGAAGGGCCTGTTTCCACACTGTATCACTCTATGACCTGAAATGTCACCCATCCTTTTCCTCCAGAGATGCTGCTTGTCCCACTGAGTTACTCCAGCGCTTTGTGGCCTGTCTTTGGGATAGAGTCATAGAGTGATACAGTGTGGAAACAGGCCCTTCGGCCCAACTCGCCCACACCGGCCAACAATGTCCCAACTACCTTAGTCCCACTTGCCTGCGCTTGGTCCATAATCCTCCAACCCTGTCCTATCCATGTACCTGTCCAACTGTTTCTTAAATGATGGGATAGTCCCAGCCTCAACTACCTCCTCTGGCAGCTTGTTCCAGACACCCACCACCCTCTGTGTGGAAAAGTTACCCCTTGGATACAAGGTTAATTCCCGGGATGGCGGGACTGTTATATGCTGAGAGAATGGAGCGGCTGGGCTTGTACACTCTGGAGTTTAGAAGGATGAGAGGAGATCTCTTTGAAACATATAAGATTGTTAAGGGCTTGGACACGCTAGAGGCAGGAAACATGTTCCCGATGTTGGTGGAGTCCAGAACCAGGGACCACAGTTTAGGAATAAGGAGTAAGCCGTTTAAAACAGAGACGAGGAAACACTATTTCTCACAGAGAGTGGTGAGTCTGTGGGATTCTCTGCCTCAGAGGGTGGTGGAGGTAGGTTCTCTGGATGCTTTCAAGAGAGAGCTAGATAGGGCTCTTAAAAATAGCGGAGTCAGGGGATATGGGGAGAAGGCAGGAACGGGGTACTGGTTTGGGATGATCAGCCATGATCACATTGAATGGCGGTGTTGGCTCGAAGGGCTGAATGGCCTACTCCTGCACCTATCGTTTATTGTCACCCACACCGGCCAACAATGTCCCAGCAGCACTAGTCCCACCTGCCAGCGCTTGGTCCATATCCTGTCCTTTCCATGTACCTGTCCAACTGTTTCTTAAACGATGGGATAGTCCCAGCCTCAACTACCTCCTCTGGCAGCTTGTTCCATACACCCACCACCCTCTGTGTGGAAAAGCTACCCCTCGGGTTCCTATTAAATCTTTTCCCCTTCGCCTTGAACCCATGTCCTCTGGCCCTCGATTCCCCTACTCTGGGCAAAAGACTCTGTATGTGCTGTATCTACCGGATCTATTCCTCTCTCGTGATGTTGTGTATTCATAAACTAAGCAGCATTTGCAGCAAAGACCTTATCGCAGAGCCTCCGCTGTGGGAGCTTTGATTTGCAGTTCCTTCCTGAAACTTCAGTGGGAAGGGGAGGGGAGGAGAGGGCACAGGCGAGACGGAGCCAGCAAATCAGGCTCAATCCTTGCAAAGGTCTCGCTGGCTGTGACGCTCGGTAAAACCAACTCCAGGAGGTGTGATCGGGAAAAGTCTGCAGAGAAGCCAAAACGATACAAAAATTTGGAAGCGAGCGGCGCACCGTGGGGACAACTTGCCCACAGCTAAGGGGGACAAAGAAAATCATCGGAGATGTTTTTGAATTGAAATCCAATGGGTCTTCAAGCCGGTGGATTCTATCGTCTGGACCTGCCGTGAGCGAGAGGGAGTCGAGATAGTTTCAAGTCAAGGTTCCCCTCCCGTCCCGCCGGCTCCAGGGAGACAGACCACTGGATCTACACCCCCTCTCAGGTTGGTTTGGAGCTCAACAATCTCCTCCACTTTTTTTTTAAATATCGACTCTACTCCGTTACTGCTTACTGCTCCTGAGATGCGATCTCTCCACATCATCTCCCGTTTGTTTCCCTTTCCCCTGACTCTCAGTCTGAAGACCGGTCTCGACCTGAAACTCATTTTCTCCTGACCAGTTTGAGTTACTCCAGCAATTTGTCTTTTGAAAAAAAAACAGCATCTGCATTTCCTTGTATCTCTATCGTTCCTCTCACTAGTTGCTTCTCTCTGTTCCTCGTCTCTCTTCCTTCATCATTTCAAGACCGTTCGGCCCATCCTATCCATGTCTTCCAACGAGGGGCACATTGAGATATTTCCCTCTTTTGTTTTTTGTTTTTTTTGAAAGGTTGTATGTATCTGAAGATGTGCCCGGACCCGAAATGTCACTTGGACCATTCCCTCCACAGATGCTGCCTGACCCGCTGAGTTACTCCAACACTGTGTTTGGCTCAAGATGCCAGCATCTGTAGTTTCTCCTGTTGCCTCCCCGAATGGTTCTTCCATGAAACTTTTAGTTCCAACTGTCTCAAGATTTCTCTGCACCCCTTGCTCCCTGGTGTTTGAGATTCCCGCCCTCCCACGTCCCTCCACGGGGTTTCGAACCAGATCTGAAGTTCCTTGTGCCTACCAACTTAATATTTGTTGAGGAGACACAAGAAACAGCAGATGCCGGAATCTTGAGAGAAATACAAAGTGCTGGAGGAACTCAACGGGTCAGTCAGCGGCCGGGGAGGGAATGGGCAGGTGACGTTTCATGTTGGGATCCTTCTTCAGTCTGTGTGTCTCAAAAATAACATATGCACAGGGCCTCTGATGAGGCTACGTCTTAGAGTCACAGTGATCAGAACTGGTCCTTGGTTCTACTGTGTTCACCACCAGGTACCTGTCTATTTTAATCCCAATTACAGCATTTGATCTGTAGACATCTGTTACAAGAGTCACGAGTGTTTAATTGTCATAGGTGCCAGCAACCTAACTGAAATTCTTACGCTAATACCATAATATTTAAACGACAATTGGACAGGTACATGGATAGGATAGGGTTGGGATATGGGCCAAGCGTGCGCGGGTGGGACTAAGTATAGATGGGGCATGTTGGTCGGCCTGGGGGAAGTTGGGCCGAAGGACCTGTTTCCATACTGTGTGACTCCACTAGCTGCAGCCTCATTGACCCATTAAGTTAACGACATTTGATCATAGCTGATCTATTTATCCCCTCTCCAGACTTCTTCCCGTAACCTTTGACGCCCTTAATAATCAAGAACCTCTCAATCTTGGCATTAAAAATACCCAAGGTCTTGGCTTCCACAGCAGTCTGTGGCAATGAATTCCTCAGATTCACCACCCTCTGGCTAAAGAAATCCCTCCGCAGACTGCAGTCTTTATCAATGCTCACGAGGTTTAAGCATAAATGTGGTGGGTTTATTGTCTTTCTGCTGAATGGTTCGCACGCAACAAAACATGTTCACTGTACCTCAGTACACGTGACAAGATACAAGATACATTTGTTTGTCACATGTGCCAGTTGGCATAAACTGAAACTGAAACTGAAACTGAACTGATACAAGATCATGGCTCCATCCATCGACTTTCGCTATAAATAGGGGCCAGGTTGTAGAGGCCCCGTCTATAAGAAGGTCCCTGCGATGAGATTCACGAGGGAAGCTCTGTTTGTACGGGAGAGCATCAAAGGATTAGTGGTGAGGCCTGAGAGACACGTTGACTTCAGCTGTATGTACCCATGACAGGGTTGGAGTCTGCATGATAGGTCTCACACTGTGGTGCCTTTGTCAAAGAAAGCACACACTTCTATCCCGATGAGCATATCTGAGAGTGTGCTTGTACATAACAGGGTCAGTGTTTGTGAATACATCCAAGGTCCTTTCAACTTCCTTAGGAGACGTTTCAGGTCGGAACCTTTCTTCAGATTCTTCAGAACAACTTAACTTTGCTCAGAACTGGTGGGCTTGGGATGAACAACATGGAAAAGTATGTAGGTAGGAACTGCAGATGGTGGTTGAAACCGAAGATAGACAGACGCAGAACGCTGGACAGGCAGCATCTCTGGAGAGAAGGAATGGGTGACTGGGTTTCGGGACCAGATCCTTCTACAGATTGTGACTGCAGTGGAGCAGATGCAGAGGAGGTTCACCAGGGTGGAACACTTCGTTCATGAGGAAAGACGAGGATATTGCCTGGAATCGAGGGGCTGGGTTCTCGGAAAGGTTGGCCAGGCTAGGTTTGTAATCCGCGGAAAATAGGAGACTGTGGGGTGATCTTGTAGAGGTGTAGAAAACCATGAGGGGGGCCGAAAAGGGTGAATACACAGTTTAGTTTAGTTTAAAGACACGGCGCGGAAACAGACCCAACGGGTCCGCGCCGACCAGCGATCCCCGCGCACTAACACTATCCTACACCCACGAGGGGCAATTGTTACATTTACCGAAGCCAAGTGATCTACAAACCCGTACGTCTTTGGAGTGCCGGGAGGAAACCGAAGATCTCGGAGAAAACCCACGCAGGTCACGGGGAGAACGTGCAAACTCCGTACAGACAGCACTTGTAGTCGGGATCGAACCGCGGTCTCCGGCGCTGTATTCGCCGTAAGGCAGCGACTCTACCGCTGCGCCACTGCGCCCTTCACCAAGAGTCTTTCACCGGGGTAGCCAGGGGTATGTGGAGTACATAGATGTGGAGAGCATAGATTTATGTTGAGAGGGAAAAAATGTAATAGAAACGAGAAGGACAACTCTTTAGATGCAGATTGTGGTACATCGCATTGAATAGCACAGGAACAGACACTTTGGCTCACAATGTCAGTGCCGAACATGATGCCAAGTTAAATTAAACTCTTCAGCCTGCATGTGATCCGTATCCCTCCATTCTCTCTGCATATCCATAACTCTATAACGCCACGACTCTAAGACACCCACCCGCTAATTGAAAAGAAAACCTTCCTCAGATCACCTCTGAATCTACCACCCTTCACCTTAAACGTGTGTCGGGTCTCCCTGTGACTGCGTGGGTTTCCTCCGGGTGCTCCGGTTTCCTCCCACACCCCAAAGTTGTACGGGTTTGTCGGTTAACTGGCCTCTTTAGATTGCCCCTTAGTTTGCAGGGAAGTCAAATCAAGTCAAGTCAAGTTTAGTTTATTTGTCACATACACATACGAGATGTGCAGTGAAATGAAAGTGGCAATGCTCGCGGACTTTTGTGCAAAAGACAAACAACAAAACAACCAAACAAACTATGAACGCAATCATAACACACATATTCTTTTACATAATAAATAATGGAAGGAAAAACGTTCAGTAGAGTTAGTCCCTGGTGAGATAGGCGTTTACAGTCCGGAGTGGATGCAAGTGTGGCAGAGCATAGAACTAGTGTGAACGGGCTATCGATAGACTCGTGGGCCGAAGGGCCTGTTTCAATGCCGTATCTTTCAATCAACTAATATGTCCTCTGGTTCTCTACAGCCCTGCCATGGCAAATGATTCCCACTATCTAGCCTATCTATGCACTTTATAATTTTGTTTGCCGATGTCTTCAAATTTGAGGCTATTTGTAAACTTGCAGTTATGCTATAATCGAAAGATCTGAGATCATCTTTTAGTTTCTTCTATGGGTGTGAGCGCCACTGGTTTAACCCGAAGGAACATTTTGACCCCACACCCCTTCCTACATAAAACGCATGTCTCCTCTTGAAATGGGCTCCAGATGCTGCTCCCTTTAATAAGTAGGCAATTTTTTTTTGTCTTTGGCGTGAAGTATTTTCTATGCATCGAAGGCTGAACCAAATTTTGAACACCACAGAAGATAGACACAAAATGCTGGAGTAACTGGGGATGTTTAGGATGCATTTTCCTCCCCTCTGGGAGATGCTAAATGCATTTTGTTGTCTCTGTACTGTACACTGACAATGACAATTAAAATTGAATCTGAATCTGAATCTGAGAAGGCTGCGTAGCATAAAGGCCAGGACAACAAGGCTTTAAGCCATCGTGTTCAAGAAGGAACTGCAGATGCTGGAAAATCGAAGGTACACAAAAAAGCTGGAGAAACTCAGCGGGCGCAGCAGCATCTATGGAGCGAAGGAAATAGGCAAAGCCTATTTCCTTCGCTCCATAGATGCTGCTGCACCCGCTGAGTTTCTCCAGCTTTTTTGTGTACCAAGGCTTTAAGCCAGCTTCGTCCCCGAGGCTGTGAGACTTTTAAACACCCGACCTCACTGACTGAACCCTTGCCACCTCAGTGAACTGTCTGCAGCTACTGCTGCTGCTGCTATGGATATTATCATGTTCAAGAAGGAACTGCAGATGCTGGAAAATCGAAGGTACACAAAATTGCTGGAGAAACTCAGCGGGTGCAGCAGCATCTATGGAGCAAAGGAATATTATTGGATGTTTTGGATATTATTATGCCGCTGTCTTTTCAACCATACTGCTTTTTTACTTCTTTCTATTTATTCAGAGGCTCGTTATTATTTAGATTTTATTGTGGAAGGTCTTTATATAAAGTTAGAACTTATTGATGTCTTTACTGCACTTTATCGGTGTCATTTGCCCCCCGTCCCACTTAGGAAACCTGAACGGAAACCTCTGGAGACTTTGCGCCCCGCCCAAGGTTTCCGTGCGGTTCCCGGAGGTTTTTGTCAGTCTCCCTACCCCGCTTCCGCCACCTGCAACCTCCGGCAACCTCCGGCAACCACCTGCAACCTCCGGGAACCGCACGGAAACCTTGGGTGGGGCGCAAAGTCTCCAGAGGTTTCCGTTCAGGTTTCCTAAGTGGGACGGGGGCATAACTGCGCTGTTACGCTGTTCGGACCTGGGTACAAATTTCGTTGCTGATTCATGTGGAAGCATGTTTTTATCGAAGGACAATAAATAAATATCTGATCGAATCTAATCTAATTGTGGTTATAGTGGATGCATCGACTGACCTTCTTCGTCAGGTTTCAACGCTACATCTCTCTATGACAATGGCAATGAGGAGATGGTTATGGGGTCAGGCTAGGCTGGATATTTCTTCCACTGAATGACGTTAGATAACTAGCTGTGGCTTTAGGGAGTATCTTGCTAACCATCGCTGAGATTACATTTAAAATTAACTCTTCGATTTAAATTCTTGGTTTTTTTTGTTTTAGTTTAGAGATAGTGAGCAGAAACAGGCCCTTGGTCCGCACCAACCCTGCACATTAACACTGCCCCACACACACTAGGGGACAATTTCCCATGTTTACATTTACACCAAGCCAACTAACCTGCAAACCTGCCCGTCTTTGGAGCGCGGGAGGAAACCGGAGCACCCGGAGGAAACCCACGCAGGTCACGGGAGAATGAAATGCAACTCCATGAATGCTAGACGCAGGAAGATTGTTCCCGATGTTGGGGAAGTCCAGGACAAGGGATCACAGTTTAAGGATAAGGGGGAAGTCTTTTAGGACCGAGATGAGAAAAACATTTTTCACACAGAGAGTGGTGAATCTGTGGAATTCTCTGCCACAGAAACGAGTTGAGGCCACAGATCATTGGTTATATTTAAGAGGGAGTTAGATGTGGCCCTTGTGGCTAAAGGGATCAGGGGGTATGGAGAGAAGGCAGGTACAGGATACTGAGTTGGATGATCAGCCATGATCATATTGAATGGCGGTGCAGGCTCGAAGGGCCGAATGGCCTACTCCTGCACCTATTTTCTATGTTTCTATGAAGACCCGTAGTCGGGATTGAACCTGGGTCTCTGGCGCTGTGAGGCAGCAGCTCTACCCCAGCGCCACCTTGCCGCCCTTCAATTCAAGTCAGCAGACCAATAGTCACGGAGGCCTCTCTTGATTCCAGTTCAGCAGCTTAATCAAAACGGACAAATGATACTGGCTTGAACCTGCCATATACTTGAGAACGGAATGATATAGTTAGTGGGTGATTGGGGACTTTTTAATCCACGACAGCTAATTTCATAGAAGGACTCCCATCTGACCATCCTCGATTATAACCTACTTCTCAAAATTCTGAAAATCACTGTCATTGAATTTCAAAAGAAAAAAAAAATAGATTAAAAGGGATACCGGTAATGAAACAGGGAGTTCAAAGAAACTCTGAACGTTGAGTAAACTCCCCATTATGAAAGCAAACCATCCACCACAGGACAGCGGGAGATGAGCCATAGAACATAGAACAGTACAGCATGGAGAACAGGCCCTTCGGCCCACTAAGTCCATGCCAAATATAATGCTAAGGCAAACGCCTACCTCCTTGCTCATAGTTCATATCTCTCCGTCTGCTGCATATCCATGTGCCTTGTTCAAAAGTCTCATAAATGTACACTGCAAGGGCCAGGAAGCGAGTGGGCAAGATCATCTCTGACCCCTCTCACCCTGGCCACAAACTCTTTGAATCACTTCCCTCTGGAAGGCGACTCCGGACTGTCAGAGCTGCCACAGCCACAGACATAAAAACAGTTTTTATCCACGAGTAGTTGCTCTGCTCAACAGCCAAAAATCTGTAGCCTCCCTTTGATCTGGTATTCTGTTGGTTCACATGCTTGATCAATGGTGTTTCATCATTAATGTTTTATTATTATTAATGTTTAGTGTTTTCTGTGTCATTCGTAACTGTCACTGAATGTCATGTTGTTACTTGTGGGCGGAGCACCAAGGCAAATTCCTTGTATGTGAATACATGGCCAATAAACTTACTTACTTACTTAAATGTTACAATCGCATATCTGCCTCCATCAACACGTTCCAAACACTCACCACCTTGCCCCGCACATCTCTAAACTTTGCTCCTCTCACCTTAACGCTAAGCTGGGGCGGCACGGTGGCGCAGCGGGAGAGTTGCTGCCTCACAGCGCCAGAGACCCGGGTTCGATCCTGACTTCAGGTGCTCTGTGTACGGAGCTTGTACATTCTGGTTTCCTCCCACACTCCAAAGACGTACAGGTTTGTAGGATAATTGGCTTTGGTAAAAATGATAAATGGCCCCTAGTGTGTATGAGATCGCTGGTCGGTGCAGACGTGTTGGGCCAAAGGGCCTGTTTCCAAACTAAACTAAATTAAACTATGCCCTCCAGTATTTGATTTTTCAATCCTGGGGAAATGGTTTTGACTTGTCAACCCTCTCTATGCCTCTCATGATTTTATATACTTCTGTTAGATCTCCCCTCAACCTCCGGCATTCTTGGGGAAACAATCCAAACCTGCCCAAACTCCCTGTATCCTCTAATATCCCCTAATCCAGGAATCATCTCCCATGACATTTCTGTTCCCTGTTGAAGCAGTAATTAATTGTACTAACACCCTACTTTAATTCACTGTTGACAAGAATTGTTAAATCTGTGTCCCATTTTATCATCTTGTGCCAGACACCTGGGTTTGATCCTGACCTTGGGTACTGTCTGTGTGGAGTATGCACGTTCTCCCTGTGACTGGATGGGTTTCCTCCGGGTGCTCTGGTTTCCACCCACATCCCAAACATATGCGGGTTTGTAGGTTAATTGTCCTCTGTAAAATAGTCACTTGTGTGTAGGGTGTGGATGTGAATAACCATATAACAATTACAGCATGGAAACAGGCCATCTCGGCCCTACAAGTCCGTGCCGAACAACTTTTTTTCCCCTTAGTCCCACCTGCCTGCACTCATACCATAACCCTCCATTCCCTTCTCATCCATATGCCTATCCAATTTATTTTTAAATGATACCAATGAACCTGCCTCCACCACTTCCACTGGAAGCTCATTCCACACCGCTACCACTCTCTGAGTAAACAAGTTCCCCCTCATGTTACCCCTAAACTTCTGTCCCTTAATTCTGAAGTCATGCCCTCTTGTTTGAATCTTCCCTATTCTCAAAGGGAAAAGCTTGTCCACATCAACTCTGTCTATCCCTCTCATCATTTTAAAGACCTCTATCAAGTCCCCCCTTAACCTTCTGCGCTGCAGAGAATAAAGACCTAACTTATTCAACCTATCTATGTAACTTAGTTGTTGAAACCCAGGCAACATTCTAGTAAATCTCCTCTGTACTCTCTCTATTTTGTTGACATCCTTCCTATAATTGGGCGACCAAAATTGTACACCATACTCCAGATTTGGTCTCACCAATGCCTTGTACAATTTTAACATTACATCCCAGCTTCTATACTCAAAATGTGGGATAACACAGAACTAGTGTGGACTCAGTGGGCTGAAGGGCCATGCTGTATATCTAAACTCTAAAGATTTGGTCCCATTGGCCACCTGATGTGTCTCAATTCCTCTGGAGTTCTGCATTTTGAGTTTCTTTTCATCATTTAAAATACAAAGGGTGGGACTGGTTGAATCTTTTATTTTTCATTTGGCAAGAGAATCAGTGGGAATGACGAGAAAACTGGAAATTCCGGCCAGCTTTTATTTACTGGAGGTTACACAGAAAAGCTGGAGAAACTCAGCGGGTGCAGCAGCATCTATGGAGCGAAGGAAATAGGCAACGTTTCGGGCCGAAACCCTTCTTCAGACTGATCAGGGGTGGGGGTGGGTGGGGACAAGAAAGGGAAAAGGAGGAGTAGCCGGAAGGCTGGAGGGTGGGAGGAGACAGCAAGGGAGCTGAGGAAGGGGAGGAGACAGCAAGGACTAACAGAATTGGGAGAAGTCGATGTTCATGCCCCCGGGGTGCAGACTCCCCAAACGGAATATGAGGTGCTGTTCCTCCAATTTCCGGTGCTGCTCGCTGTGGCCATGGAGGAGACCCAGGACAGAGAGGTCGGAGGCGGAGTGGGAGGGGGAGTTGAAGTGCTGAGCCACCGGGAGGTCAGCTTGGTTATTGCGGACCGAGCGGAGGTGTTCGGCAAAACGATCGCCCAACCTCCGCTTGGTCTCACCGATATAGATCTGCTGACATCTAGAGCAGCGGACGCAATAGATGAGGTTGGAAGAGATGCAGGTAAACTTGCCTGGAACGATTGCTTGGGTCCTTGAACGGAGTCGAGGGGGGAGGGAAAGGGATTTATTTACTGGATATCGGAACAGGTTTGGAGTTTTGAGCGCTGAGGTCCCAATGAAATTTTGTGGGATGGCTATTTAATATTTGTCCAACTATCTGTGTGGAGTCTTGGCACCATCTCTCTGGACTTCGCTGTGTGGGACAGCGTGAACTTCAGAACCCTGTTAAAGATCCATGACACACACAAAATGCTGGAGTAACTCAGCGGGACGGGCAGCATCTCTGGAGAGAAGGACTGGGTGACGTTTTGGGTTGAGCCCCTTCTTCAGACTGAGCGTCGGGGGAGCGGGAGGCTAGAGATATGGAAGGTATTGGAGATATTAAAGATCTGTTTGATGTAAATTGTTCCGTGTGGTCGGTAGCCATGACAACCTGGGAATTGTGGGTTGTGAGGTAGGATGTCTCTCGCTGGAACGATTCATGTTCCCTTTGGCAACCTAAGGCTTGTGTATATTTGACTTAGATGGTTTATGCAAAGTCTTCATCATTCCATGGTTGATAGGTTTGGTCATTATATTGAGCCGAGGTGGGAATAGGTGATTATTGTTTAGATGGGGTTTTTCTGGTGATCATTGTGGAATGAAAACATCATTATCGCATGGCTCTGTATCTTACTGTGTGTAATTAGACCCACGCTGACCAACATGCCCCCATCTACACGAGTCCCACCTGCTTGCGTTTGGCCTCTATAGAAGGGTCTCGACCCGAAATGCCACCCACTCCTTCTCTCCTGCTGAGTTACTCCAGCATTTTGTGTCTATCTTCCCTCTAATCCAGTCCTATCCAATCCAATGTACCTGTCTAAATGTTTCTTAAACATTGCAGTAGTACCTGCCTTAACAACCTCATCCGGCAGCTCGTTCCATGCATTTACCACCATTTGTGTAAAATAAGTTACCCCGTAAATGGTTCAAATTGAAAATCTCTCTCCCCCCCCTCGCGTTAATTGTTTATTGTTATTGTTTGCAGAGAGAGAGAGAATGAGAGAGAGAGAGAGAGAGAGAATGAGAGAGAGAATGAGAGAGAAATGAGAGAGAGAGAATGAGAGAGAAAGATAGAGAGATGAGAGGGAGAGAGAGAATGAATGAATGAGAGAGAGAGAGAGAGAGAGAGAGAATGAATGAATGAGAGAGAGAGAGAGAGAGAGAGAGAGAGAGAGATGAGAGAGAGAGAGAGAGAGAGAGAGAGAGAGAGGGAGAGATAGAGAATGAGAGAGAGAGAGAATGAATGAGAGAGAGAGAGAGAGATGAGAGAGAGAGAGAGAGAGAGAGAGAGAGAGAGAGAATGAATGAGAGAGAGAGAATGGGTGAGAGAGAGATAGAGAATGAATGTGTGAGAGAATGAAAGCGAGAGAGAGAGAGAGAGAGAGAGAGAGAATGAGAGAGAGATGGATGAGAGAGAGAGAGAGAGAGAGATGGATGAGGGAGAGAGAGAGAATGAATAATTTACAGTCTGCATTTGCTCACATTCAGGTGGCGATGGCGGAGAATGAGGGTAAAGATTGTGGGAGACTGCGCCACAGTGGGCTGGAGAGCGTGAATGAAGATGGCTTCCCCCTGTCCTCTCTGGCGAACCTGTTTGAGAATGACGAGGCCAGCGCTGCTGGGGAGGCCCAGCGGCCCTCGGGCCGGGACAACGGCGAGAACAACAAGCCGAACCTGAGGTCCAAGTTCCAAGGCGCGTTCAAGAACAGGATGCCCAACCCCATTGACCTGCTGGAGTCTTCCATCTACGACTCCTCCATGCCCAGCATGGCTCCCGCCCCTAAAAAGGCCCCCATGGATTCGCTGTTTGACTATGGATCTTACCGGCACGGCAGCGATGACAAGAGGAAGAAGAAGAAACCAGCTAAAGAGTGAGTATGTCACGGAGCGATGCAGAGAGACTTAGAAAAAGTAGGTGCAGGAGTCGGCCATTCGGCCCCTTCAAGCCAACACCGACCGCCATTCCATATGACCATGGCTGATCATCCACAATCAGCACCCCGTTCCTGCTTTCTCCCCATATCCCTTGATTCCTTCAGCCCTAAGAGCTAAATCTAACTCTCTTGTGAAAACACCCAGTGAATTGGTCTCCACCACCTTCTGTGGCAGAGAATTCCACAAATGCACGACTCTCTTGGGTGAAGAAGATTTTCCTCATCTCAATCCCAAATGGCCGACCCCTTATTCTTAAACTGTGACCCAGACTGGAGACAGGCCGCTCGGCCCAACTTGCCCATGCCAACCAACATGCCCCATCTACACTAGTCCTTCCTGCCTATGCTTGGCCCATATCCCTCTAAACCTATCTTATCCATGTAGCTGGCTAAATGTTCCTTAAACCTTGTGATCGTACCTGCCTCAACCACCTTACTCTAGTAGCTCATTCCATACACCTACCAGCCTTTGTGTAGAAATAGTTGGCCCCTCAGGTTCCTATTAAATCTTTCCACCCCCTCACCTTAGACCTATGTCCTCTGGTTCATCAGGTTCATTAGGTTAATTCCCGGGATGGCGGACTGACATATGATGAAAGAATGGGTCGGCTGGTCTTGTTTGTATTCATTAGAATTTAGAAGGATGAGAGGGAATCTTATAGAAACATATATAACATTCTTATGGGATTGGACACGCTAGATAGAGGACAAACTGTTCCCGATGTTGGGGGAGACCAGAACCAGGGGTCACAGTTTAAAAATAAGGGGTAGGACATTTAGGACTGAGATGAGGAAAAACCTTTTCACCCAGTGAGTTGTGCATCTGTGGAATTCTCTGCCACAGAAGGCAGTGGATGTTTTCAAGAGGGAGTTAGATTTAGCTCTTAGGGCTAACAGAATCAAGGGATATGGGGGAAAAAAGCAGGAACGGGGTACTGATTTTGGATGATCATATTGAATGGCGGTGCAAGCTCGAAGGGCCGAACTCCCTTGCATCTACTCCTGCATCTATTTTCTATGTTTCAATATCTCTCGAAGGATGTCTGGAAGGTTTCCTGTCTTTTCTGCTCTCTCTAGCTGGTATCGTATCGTTCTTCCCGTTAGTTAAATTGAACAGCGCCTTTGGTAAACAGTGAGCATGTCCACACAGGCAACACATGAGGAGGTCAGGATGGAACCCGGGTCTCTGGCGCTGGGAGGCAGCAGCTCTACCAGCTGTGCCACTGTGTCGCCCTTCTGAACACCATGTTAGATGCCAGTGAATAAAGTAGTATCATGACTAGCAAGGTGACAGGAACAGTTCCTGTGCAGTGCGTGTGTGTGTGTGTGTGTGTGGGAAGGAACTGCAGATGCTGGTTTATACTGACGATAGACACAAAATGCTGGAGTAACTCGGGGGGTCAGGCAGCATCCCTGGGGAAAAGGAATAGGTGACGTTTTGGGTCGGAACCCCTTCTGCAGACTGCATTCTTCAGACCAGCCGGTGTAACCTTTCATTACATCTTCCCTGGATGTTTCCATGCACATATTTTCCATCCCACCTCTGGAACACTCTTAGAGTTTGCATCCTTTCCAAAAAGAATCGAATCCTGTGATGCATTCCCCGCCAGAATTCCTGACATTCCCTCCTCAAAAATCCCTCCCCCCGCTTCGTAGCCGGTTTTCTTCCCGACCAAATCCTCGTCCGTTCTTTTCTCAACTCTCTTGCGATCGTTTAGAAAAAAATCTGCAGCAAATGAGGCAGAGAATACGTGAAGGTTTGTGGTATTGTGCAGGCACGTGTGTTAGAGAGACTGACAGACGGAGAAACCATCACAGCTGTCCTGAGCCTTCGTGTTATTTGTCGATTATATGACACTTTATAAATATATATATATATTTTTTTGTATGTTGTTTCACATTTGCTTTTTATTCTTTTATTCTGTTAGAAATAAATAAATAAATAAATAGATAAATAAAAAATAGACAAATAATTTTAGTTTTCCACAGTAAAATGAGCGTGAATTCAGAGGTTGCAGCTCAGAGACTAGTGGTGACAAATGGCCACTAAATGTAATTTTATGTTCATATGTTGGGGCAACGCTCCATAATATTGTTATGGCAGATAGTTAGATTCTTGATTAGTACGGGTGTCAGAAGGCAGCAGGATGGGGTTTGGAGGGGAGAGATGGATCAGCCATGATTGAATGGTGGAGTAGACTCCATGGGCCGAACGGCCTAGTTCTGCTCCTATTAATTGTGGCCTTGTGACAGGGCACAGCGGTAGAGTTGCTGCCTCACAGCGCCAGAGACCCGGGTTCCATCCCGGCGCTGTCTGTACGGAGTTTGCACGTTCTCCCCTTCCCATCACCATCACCGCGTGTGTTTTCTCCGGGCGCTCCGGTTTCCTTCCACCCACACTCCAAAGTCGTCGAGGTTTGTAGGTTAATTGTCTTTGGTAACAAAATAATCATATCTTGTCCCTAGTGTGTGTAGGATTACGGTGGGGCATGGGGTGGTACTGGTTGGCACTGACCCCGTGGGCCCAAGGGCCTGTCTCTGCACTGCACTGTGGCCCATTAGGAAAAGGGGAGATGCTACGAGACCTGGGTGTCATGGCACACCAGTCATTGAAAGTAGGCATGCAGGTGCAGCAGGCAGTGAAGAAAGCAAATGGTATGTTAGCATTCATACCAAAAGGATTTGAGTATAGGAGCAGGGAGGTTCTACTGCAGTTGTACGGGGTCTTGGTGAGACCACACCTGGAGTATTGCGTACAGTTTTGGTCTCCAAATCTGAGGAAGGACATTCTTGCCATAGAGGGAGTACAGAGAAGGTTCACCAGACTGATTCCTGGCATGTCAGGACTTTCATATGAAGAAAGACTGGATAGACTCGGCTTGTACTCACTAGAATTTAGAAGATTGAGGGGGGGATCTAATAGAAACTTACAAAATTCTTAGGGGGTTGGACAGGCTAGATGCAGGAAGATTGTTCCCGATGTTGGGGAAGTCCAGAACAAGGGGTCACAGTTTAAGGATAAGAGGGAAGCCTTTTAGGACCGAGATGAGAAAAACATTCTTTACACAGAGAGTAGTGAATCTGTGGAATTCTCTGCCACAGAAGGTAGTTGAGGCCACAGTTCATGGGCTATATTTAAGAGGGAGTTAGATGTGGCCCTTGTGGCTAAAGGGATCAGGCGGTATGGAGAGAAGGCAGGGATAGGATACTGAGTTGGATGATCAGCCATGATCATATTGAATGGCGGTGCAGGCTCGAAGGGCCGAATGGCCTACTCCTGCACCTATTTTCAATGTTTCTATGTTTCTATATCTTTGAACTGAACTGAAGTGATAGGAGAAGAATTAGGCCATTCGGCCCATCAAGTCTTCTCCGCCATTCGATCACGGCTGATCTATCTTTCCCTCTCAACCCCATTCTCCTGCCTTCTCCTCATTTCATTTTTATTTCTAAATTTCATGTTTAGATTTTAAAAATAGAAAAAAAAGTTGCCCTGCTAGATGAATGCGGCCTATGTGTGAGTCGGTGTTTGAGTAAGTTCCTCACACACACACACACACGTGTGGTTTAGGAATGAATATTTATCCTTCTTCACAACCAACAGAGTCAAGTATTTTATTGCTGCACCACATATTGGGATTTCTCCCCCACTGAACTTGTGGTAATAAAGTCGATGTCTGTGCCCTTGGACACTGGGCCTTCAGAGCCTTTATGTTTTAAGGTGAATGCCGTGGACTGTGAATAAAGATGCGTTGTGTCTGGACTTTAAGCCAGGGCAGGGTGTAACCCCTCAGGTCTCTCTCAGCCCCGGATGATCTCATTCTGAGTAGAATATGTAGTTTTCAACTAACCGATCTTCCAAGTCACCTCAAGAGTTATTTTTAAACGTTAACATTGAATATGTTCCTTCTCAGTTTAAGTGTATTTCAGGTGCTAGAATTATTCTGCCTGCCATCCATAATAAAAATCGTAATTCCTTTTGAAAGGCTGATTTTTTGTTTTTGTTTTATTGTAACGTTTGGATCTTTACGTTCTACCTGCTCCTCACTGAAACACCACCACTAGTCGAGTTAATTTTTTCACCACAGCTCGTGGGCAGATTTCATTTTGCAAACTATTATTTACAAAGGAACCTCCAAAGATATCTCTGAAAAACCTGTTCTTGAGATTAGTCTCGGTCCGGCATGGTGGCGCAGCGGTGGCGTTGCTGCCTTTCAGCGCTTGCAGCGCCAGTTCGATCCTGACCACGGGCGCTCGTCTGTACGGAGTCCGTACGATCTCGCCGTGACCTGCGTGGGTTTTCTCTGAGATCTTCGGATTCCTCCCGCACTCCAAAGGCGTACAGGTATTGTAGGCCAATTGGCTTGGTGCAAATGTAAATTGTCCCTAGTGTGTGTAGGATAGTGTTAATGTGTGGGGATCGCTGGTCGGTGCGGCCTCTGTTTCCACGCCCTTATGGGGCTGTCCCACTTAGGCGACTTTTTGGGCGACTGCAGGAGATTGTGCAGTCGCCACATGTTCGCGGGTGGTTGCCGGGGAGTCGCCTTCATGGTCGTGAGGAGTTCCCGCATTCTGGGAACTAGTCGCGGCCTCATTATGGTCGCCGCGATTCACACGGGGACCAGAATGAAGCCGCCATGGAGAATTCTCGTGCCGTTGGTGGGTCACCGGGAGGTCGAAGGTTCTCGTAGGTTGTAGCCGGCGCTGACCGGTGAATTTCATTGGCTCAAAAACGTAAGCAGTCGTTTTCAGAACCAAGGATAACCGACCGGTAACGTTAAATATCCGCCGAGCTTCAATAGACAATTGGTCAGCACCGCCATTCAATGTGATCATGGCTGACCAATTGTCTATTGTCTATCAAACCCTTAACAATCTTATATGTTTCAATGAGATCCCCTCTCATCCTTCTAAACTCCAGAGTGTACAAGCCCAGCTGCTCCATTCTCTCAACATATGACAGTCCCGCCATCCCGGGAATTAACCTTGTAAACCTACGCTGCGCTCCCTCAATAGTAAGAATGTCCTTCCTCAAATTAGGGGACCAAAACTGTACACAATTCTCCAGGTGTGGTCTCACTAGGGATCTGCCGTGTATCTCTGGCTTAAAAGTGTCTCCACTCCTTCTTCCACCCCCCCCCTCTTTTAAAGGACTTACCGTCTTAATTATAGCGCCAACCTTCCTGTTCATCGCGGTGTGTGTCTGTATCACATTGGCTTTGCACCTTGTGAATTTCACTCAGACAGCGCTCCCCTCGCTTGCCCTGTTCCCCGCCTGCATAACAGGCTGGTGAAGGAAGCGATGTGTGTGTGTTCCACTCTGACAGTCGCCAGCAGTCTCCTGAAAAATCGCCTAAGTGGGACAGGCCCATTAACGTTGAAGTTAACGTGGTCACCTTTATGTTGAACTTTTCCAGAACTATTTTACGGAAATAACCAGGAACAACTTTATATAATGTTCCAAGTAACGCCCCAAGCCGTTTTAATGCAGTTATTTTAAATCGACATTTGACACCAAGTAATATAAAGAGAAGACTGCGAAGGTTTGGTTAGAGTGGTTGGAGTTTAAGGTTTAAAAGGAATAGAAAAAGAGAAAGAAAAATAGCCATGAAATGCTGGCGTAACTCAACGGGTCAGGCAGCATGTCTGAAGGACTGAGATGAAGAAAAACTTTTTCACCCAGAGAGTTGTGAATCTGTGGAATTCTCTGCCACAGAAGGCAGTGGAGGCCAATTCGCTGGATGTTTTCAAGTGGTACAGGTCTTAGGGCTAACGGAATCAAGGGATATGGGGAGAAAGCAGGAACGGGGTACTGATTTTGGATGATCAGTCATGATGATATTGAATGGCGGTGTTGGCTTGAAGGTCCGAATGGCCAACTCCTGCACCTATTATCTATGTTTCTATGACATGGATAGGCGATGTTTCAGGTTGGGACCCTTCTTCAGACTGATTGTAACTGGGTAGGGAAAGCTGGAAAAGAGGTGGGGGATGGGACAAAGCTGGGCCAGTGATAGGTGGATACAGGTGAAGGGGGACTGGATTGGCAGATGGGTGGACAAGGGCTAATGAAAAGGAGGTCAAAGGGTGGAAGGGGGGGGGGAAGGGGGGGAAAGGGGGGGGGAATAATAGGAGGAATGGGTGCACACCTGTTGGGGCACAGGGTAGAGAGGGGAAGAATGGTGAGCGGGGTTGTTAACTAAAATTGGAGAAAGGTACAAAGACTGGTGGAGGGAGGGAAATCGAGTTTTGAGCTCCTTTGAAGGCACAGACTTAATTGGTGGAATGCTTAGAATTATTGCAGAATTTTCTTCACCATGTGTTTAACTAATCACTTCCTAAAGTTCACAATGGAACTGGCTCCACCGCATCTGTGGGAAGTGCATTCCTGATTCCAACCACACACTGTGTGGGACATGGCCTGCACCGAAACCTGAGAGTTATGCGAGTCTTGCGCTACCTTTCCAATGTAGTCAAGCCTAGACTTTAGACTTTAGAGATACAGCTCGGCAACAGGCCCTTCGGCCCACCGAGCCCTCGTCGACCAGCCATCACCCCGTACACTAGCGCTATCCTACACGCGAGGGACAATTTACAATCTTACCGAAGCCAATTAACCTACAAACATGTACGTCTTTGGAGCGTGGGAGGAAACCGGAGCACCCGGAGAAAACCCACGCAGTCACAGGGACAACGTACAAACTCCGTTCAGACAGCACCCGTAGTCAGGATCAAACCCGTGTCTCTGGTGCTGTAAGGCAGTAATAGCCCTGTCCCACAGTACGAGTTCATTCCAAGCTCTCCCGAGTTTAAAAAAAAAAATCAAACTCGTGGTAAGCACGGAGAATGAACGTAGCGGGTACGTCGGAGCTCGGGGACGTCGCTTAGCGGCCCGTAACGCTAACGGCAGGTACTCGGGAAGACTCGCCAACAGCAGGTAAGCACGGGAAGACTGGTGAAGATTTTACAACCTGATGAAAAATGTCCACGAGAGCCCCGAGTACCGACAAGTGGCCATTACCGTAAATCTCCGAGTTTGAATCAGGGCAAACTATGGTGAACTCTTGGAATGAACTCGTACCGTGGGACAGGGGGTTAACTCTACCGCTGCGCCACCGTGTCGCCCTGAGTGTGAACTTGGTTGAGGAAAGGTATTACACTTGCTCTGACTATACTCCCATGGGATACCAAAGGGCTTCCGCTAATTTCACTGGCATGGATGTTGCTGGGGTTTTGGAGGTTGATTTTTAGAAGAATATCGTTCTTTGTTTTTAAAATACATCCATCTTTCTGTAAGCTTTAGGCCCATTACCTGAATCAGTTTCTTTTTTCCATTTCAAACTCTAGTTGTTCGATTAATAAAGGACTATTTCATACTTTTATTGTTTTGTTTTATTGTTTCAGGTTTGGTAATAAATGGGCAAATATGGCAACTAAATATTGTATTTGGGACGGCAGGGTGGCACAGCGGTAGAGCTGCTGCCTCCCAGCATTGGAGATCCAGCTTCGATCCTGAATTTGGGCGCTGTGTGTATGGAGTTTGCATGTTCGCCCTGTGACCATGTGGGTTTCCTCCGGGTGCTCCGGTTTCCTCCCACATTCCAAAGTCGTGCTGGTTTGTAGGTTTATAGGCTTGTATAAATTGCTTCTAGTGTGTGGCATGGGATAGCGTAGAACTAGTGTACGGGTGAATAATGGTCGGCGTGGACTCGATGGGCCGAAGGGCCTGGTTCCATGCTATATCACTAAACTAAACTAAATAAACTAAGTCTAATTAATTTTATACGTGCATAGAACCTTGTCGCTAAAACGTTTCCCGTTTTAGTGGCAAGGTTTAATATATAATATTTTAATAATATTTTACATTTTACATAATTTGACATCATATTTTAACTCCTTTTGAGAAATACTCAGAGAGTAAATTGATCAGTTTTACACTTTAATCTTTCATCATTGTCATCCAGAGAGGGAGACTTTGTGTAGGTGGGAACTGGAGATGCTGGTTTACACCAGATAGACTCAAAGAGCCGGAGTAACTCAGCGGGACTGGATAGAAGGAATGGGTCACGTTTTGGGTCGAGACCCTTCTTCAGTCTGAGAGTCAGGGGAGAGCTGAAACTAGAGGCGTGAAAAGGTACACAGAGCAAATTAGAGCCGGCACCAGTGGCCAAGGAGCCCACAATGGTCCGTTGTTGGTTGTGGAGGAGGTGATAACGAAGGGACACGGGGGTGATACGAGTAGGGTGACTTGGGTGGGGGAGGGAGGGCTTGGTAACAGCGTTGGGCTCTGTAATTCTCAGAGAGAGACGCAGAGGAGTCATCTCCCCTCCATGCCTTTCGTCCCGACTTCATGCCTTTTTGTGTTTCATTCCAGTAAGAACAGTCCGAAGGTGAAGGCCCCCGCTCCAGAGCCGCCGCCAGTGCTGAAGGTGTTTAACCGGGCGCTTCTGTTCGACATCGTGTCTCAGGGGTCAGTGGCCGGGCTCGACGGGCTGCTCGTCTTCCTCCTGAGTCAGAAGAAGCGTCTGGTAGACGAGGAATTTCGAGGTGAAGTGAAAACCCAAATACGGCAGCAAAGGTGTAATCACTGTGAGACTGTTCGCGATGTCAGAGCATGGAGATGGTTCTCATCCTGGTGTTAGAAACAAAGAGACTACAGATGCTGGTAGGCAAAAATGCTGGAGAAACTCAGCGGGTGCAGCAGCATCTATGGAGCGAAGGAAATAGGCAACGTTTCGGGATGAACCCCAAGGGTTTTGGCCCGAACGAGGGGTTAAAAAAGGGGGAGTTCTTGGGGGAGAAAGGGGAGGGGAATGTTGTTGTTTGAGGGTCAGATATATCTTTATCCTTCCTTCCCTTCCTTCCTTCCTTCCTCCCTTCCTTCCTCCCTTCCTTCCTTCCTTCCTTCCTTCCTTCCTTCCTTCCTTCCTTCCTTCCTTCCTTCCTTCCTTCCTTCCTTCCTTCCTTCCTTCCTTCCTTCCTTCCTCCCTTTCCTCCTTCCTTTCCTTCCTTCCTTTCCTTCCTCCCTTCCTTCCTTCCTTCCTCCCTTCCTCCTCTTCCTTCCTCCCTCCTTCCCTCCCTCCCTCCCTCCCTCCCTCCCCCCCTTCCCTCTCCTCCCCCCCTCCTTCCTTCCTTCCTTCCTTCCTTCCTTCCTTCCTTCCTCCCTCCCTTCACTTCCTTCCTTCCTTTCTTCCTTCCTTCCTTCCTTCCTTCCTTCCTTCCTTCCTTCCTTCCTTCCTTCCTTCCTTCCTTCCTTCCTTCCTTCCTTCCTTCCTTCCTTCCTTCCTTCCTTCCTTCCTTCCTTCCTTCCCTCCTTCCTTCCTTCCTTCCTTCCTTCCCTTCCTCCCTTCCTTCCCTCCCTTCCTTCCTTCCCTCCCTTCCTCCCTTCCTCCCTCCCTCCCTCTCCCCCTTTTTCTTCCTTCCTTCCTTTCCCCCTTTTTCTTCCTTCCCTACATCCAACCTACAATTGGAGAATTCCATGTTCATAATTAATAATAATGAGCAATGAACGATGTTTAATGCTCAGTTGATGAGGACACAAATCCCCCCCCTGGGTTCCGCTGTGTTAAAGAGGATAAATAGCGTTTCCAGTTGCCTGAGACATTCTGAAACCACACCAGTTACATTTAGCATTTGCTTATCAATTCAATTTAAGACCATGTGCTCTATCCTATTACTATAGACTGTGTTTAGAGGAGTGGGTGTATATTAAATAAATGACAGCAGCTATGTACTCGGTCTGTTTGGATAATGTTATGTTGCCTTATTTGGTATATGAATGGAGCGGCAGGGTGAGCTTGGCAGAGCATCTTTGTCATGTAGATGCAGAGTGCAGGAAGAAGGATCTCGTCCCGAAATGTCACCCATTCCTTCTCTCCAGAGACCCGCTGAGTTACTCCAGCATTTTGTGTCTATCTTTGGGATAAAGCCAGCATCTGCAGTTCCTTTCCACACCTAAACATCAGGGGTATGTAGGTTACCTGATATGGGAAAATTCAATGTCCGTACCATTGTTGTGTAGGCTATTTGCGTGTGGCCTCTCAGATGCAATGGAGGAGGGTGAGGACAGATAATCTGTGTGGGAATGGGAAGGAAAGTTAACATGACTTGCATGTTGACAGCATGGGAGGGAGGGGGAGAGGGAGAGGAGGGGGAGGGGGAGAGGAGGAGGGGGGGGAACAAAAGTGGACCTGGAGCGAGGTGCAGGAAACATGTTCCCGATGTTGGGGGAGTCCAGAACCAGGGGCCACAGTTTAAGAATAATGGGTAAGCCATTTAGAACAGAGACGAGGAAACACTTTTTCTCACAGAGAGTTGTCAGTTTGTGGAATTCTCTGCCTCAGAGGGCGGTGGAGGCCGGCTCTCTGGATGCTTTCAAGAGAGAGCTAGATAGGGCTCTTAAAGATAGCGGAGTCAGGAGATATGGGGAGAAGGCAGGCACGGGGTACTGATTGGGGATGATCAGCCATGATCACATTGAATGGCGGTGCTGGTTCGAAGGGCCGAATGGCCTCCTCCTGCACCTATTGTGTATTATCTATTGCCTATTGACGGGGGGAGAACAGAGGAGGTCGTGCCACGGGATATTTTGTGACTTTGTCAGCCCCCTTTACATGGCCACTATTCGCATACCTTGAGTCGGCAAGCAAAGAGTTTCACTGGGTTTTGTCACACTTGACAATAAAACTTGATTCATTCATTCAACTTAGATTGTGGTGGTTTGCTTCAAGGGTGGTGCCTCATCATCTTCTGAAGAGTAATTATGGATGGGCAGTAAGTGTTGGTCTTGCCAGTAAAGTCTATGTCATACAAAATGACAATTATTGGGTAACCTTAATCCACCGTATAGTTAGCTCAAGTGCAGAATAGCACTGGGAGAGCACATTGGCTAAGAATCGACAGCAGGCAGCATTGTAGAATCCTTTGAACACAAGACCATTCAATCTGTCGGACACATAAAAATATTGAAAATATATTAAACATCATTACGTTGGCCAGGTTTGGTAAATATATGTTGCAGCATGCCAGAGCTTCTATTTTAAGGTGAGAGGAGAAAGATTTAATGGGAGCCTGAGGGGGCAACTTTTTCACCTAGAGTGTGGTGGGTGTATGGAACGAGCTGCCGGAGGAGGTAGTTGAGGCGTGTACTATAACAGGTACATGGACAAGAAAGCACAGTGGCATAGTTGTAGAGTTACATCTTCACAGCGCCAGAGACTTAGTTCCGATCCTGACTATGGGTGCTGTCTGTACGGCGTCTGTACATTCTCCCAGTGGCCGTGTGGGATTTCCCCGGGTGCTCTGGTTTCCTCCCACACTTGTAGGTTAATTGACTTTGGTAAGAATTGTAAATTGTCCCTAGTGTGTAGAATAGTGTTAGTGTACGAGGTGATCGTTGGTCGGTGGGGAGCTGGTGGGCTGAAGGGCCTGTCCCTGTGTTGTATCTCTTATACTAAACTAAAACTAGACTGAAGGCCTAGAAGGATATGGGCCAAGGACAGGTAAATGGACAGGTTGAGCTTAGATGGGGCAACTTGGTTAGCATGAACAAGTTGGGCCGAAGGGCCTGTTTCCGTGCTGTACGACTCTCTGACTATTTTCTAGTCACTCTCAATCCCAGGCATAATTATTAACTCCCATCTTGGTTCAATAAAAGCACAATTTATTTTTTTGAGACGAAGGTAGACACAAAATTCCTGGAGTAACTCAGCGGGACAGGCAGCATCGCCGGAGAGAAGGAATGGGTGACGTTTCGGGTCGAGACCCTTCTTCAGACTGATGTCAGGGGAGAGGGCGGGACAGAGATTGAATCTAGTCGGAGACAGTGAGACTGGGAAGGGGGAGGGGATGGAGAGAGAGAGGGAAAGCAAGGGCTATTTGAAGTCGGAGAAGTCAATGTTCATACCGCTGGGGTGTAAGCTGCCCAAGCGGAATATGAGGTGCTGTTCCTGCAATTTACGCTCTGACATTGGTTCTTATTATAGACAAAGCTTGTATGTACATTACCTAAAATAAATAGTGTTTAAGAGGGAACTGCAGATGCTGGAGAATCGAAGGTTACACAAAAAAAAAGGGCTGGAGAAACTCAGCGGGTGCAGCAGCATCTATGGAGCGAAGGAGATAGGCAACGTTTCGGGCCGAAACGGCCCGAAACGTTGCCTATCTCCTTCGCTCCATAGATGCTGCTGCACCCGCTGAGTTTCTCCAGCCCTTTTCTTTTGTGTAACCTAAAATAAATACATGTATTGTCAGTTCTTAAATACAGAATTACAGTTCTGGATCGCTGATGGATAAGTCCTTGGTGGGAATGTCAAAATTTGGAAACCACAAGGAATGTTGGCGCACAAACCCAATGTTTCACCGACGTTCCAATGGTTGTTATAAGTAGTTTACAAAAGGAAGCCACAATGGTCAGATTATGGGGTGGCAATTTAACGGCTCGTAGTGTGTTTTCAGTTCTTAGTTTTAGAGATACAGTGTGGAAACAGGCCCTTCAGCCCAACAAGTCCCCGCACACTTAGCACTATCCTACACACACTAGAGACAATTTACAATTTTACCAAGCCAATTAGCCTTCAAACCTGTTCGTCTTTGGAGAGTGTGGGAGGAAACTGGGGCACCTGGAGAAAACCCACGCAGGTCAAGGGGAAAACGTACAAACTCCGTACAGACAAGCAGCCGTAGTCAGGATCGAACCTGGGTCTCTGGCGCCGTAAGGCTGCAACTCTACCGCTGCGCCACTATAGAATCTCTTCTGCACACTCTCTATAACTACCACATACTTTCAGTAGTGTAGCAACGCCAAAACTGCAAATCCTGTACAATGAATATTTTGTACCTGAAGTCCTAAATCTTAAACCGAGTGCCTCACCCTATGAAAGCCGCATTTGGTGTGTTGTATGGAATTCTGGTTACAGTATTACAGACAGTGCAGGCAGCATCCTTAGTCGGGATCGAACCCGGGTCTCCGGCTGTGGAAGGCAGCAACTCTACCGATGCTGCCCATGCGTGGTAATGCAATGCAGACTGACAATTCTTTCTTTCTTTACCATCCCTAGAACCATCAACAGGGAAGACTTGCTTACCCAAGGCGCTGTTGAACCTAACCCACGGGAGGAACAACACCATACCGCTGTTGCTGGAAATAGCAGAAAAGACAGGGAACCTCCCCGAGTTCATCAATGTACCGTTCCGGGATGTGTACTACAGAGGTGAGCAGGCAGCTGTTGTTGACGCCTCTTGTAACTCAACTCTTAGTTTGTTTAAGAAGGAACTGGAAAAATCGAAGGTAGACAAAAATGCTGGAGAAACTCAGCGGGTGAGGCAGCGTCTATGGAGCGAAGGAATAGGTGACGTTTTGGGTCGAGACCCTTCTTCAAACTGAAAAAGGGTCTCGAACCGAAACGTCACCTATTCCTTCGCTCCATACATGATGCCTCACCGCCGAGTTTCTCCAGCAATTTTATCTACCAACTCTTAATTTAGTTTAGTTTAGAGATACAGTGTAGAATCAGGCCCTTCGGCCCACTGAGTCCGCACCGCCCAGCGATCCCCGCACACCAACACTATCCTACACGCCAGGGACAAGTTTTATCAAAGCCAATTAACCTACAAATATGTGTGGCTTTGTAGGTTAATTGGCCCTTTGTAAAATTGCCCACAGTGGGCAGGGAGTGGATGCGAAAGTGGGATCAAAGATAATTAGTGTGAACGGGTTATTATCGGTGGTCGGCATGGACTCGATGGGCCGAAGGGGCTGGGTCCATGCCGCATCTTTCAATCGATCAGTGGAAATCATCAGAGATTGCAAATTGAAATCATGAGTTTTCTCATTCTGTGGTTCACCCATGGAGAAGGTACAAATGTTGCAGCCCCTGCAAAATATCCAACCCCATGCAGCTATATCCATTGTGAATCGGAGACACAAATGTCAAAAAAAAGTGACCATAGATCACCAGGTAATTTTCTGATGGTAATTAATCCCCATTCAGAAATATATAAGGCAGATTTACAGCAGTGATACAGCGTGGATACAGGCCCTTCGGCCCATCGAGTCCGCACCGACCAGCGATCCCCGCACACTAACACTATCCTACACACACTAGGGACAATTTACACTTTTTGCAAGTCAATTAACATAGAAACATAGAAACACTGAAAATAGGTGCTGGAGTAGGCCAGTCGGCCCTTCGAGCCTGCACCGCCATTCAATATTATCATGGCTGATCTTCCAACTCAGTATCCCGTACCTGTCTTCTCTCCATACCCCCTGATCCCTTTAGCCACAAGGGCCACATATAGCTCCCTCTTAAATATAGCCAATGAACTGTTGCCTCAACTACCTTCTGTGGCAGAGAATTCCACAGACTCACCAATCTCGGTGTAAAAAATGATTTTCTCATCTCGGTCCTAAAAGATTTCCCCCTTATCCTTAAACTGTGACGCCTTGTTCTGGACTTCCCCAACATAGGGAACAATCTTCCTGCATCTAGCCTGTCCAACCCCTTAAGAATTTTGTACGTTTCTAAAATCCCCCCCCTCAATCTTTAACCTATAAACCAGTACGGTTTTGGGGAGTGGGAGGAAACCGAAGATCTCGGAGAAAACCCACGCAGGTCACGGGGAAAACGGGCAAACTCCGTACAGACCCGTGGTCAGGATCGAACCCGGGTCTCTGGCGCTGTGAGGCAGTAGCTCTACCGCTGCGCCACCGTGCCGCCCTTTCTGTTCAATTTTTTTCTCTCCGTGGCAAAATGTGAGTTGCATTCTTTCTATTTATGTTGATAATTTCTGCCTTCCTCCCCCACCTCTGTTTACCTATTAAAATACTTTCAGCAATAGCCAAAAAATTAGGTCATTAAGTTGGGTTTTGCAAGCAACTTGGGACTGAGTTATTTATACTTCCATTGATGTGGAACACTCACGCAGTGTAAACTCTGTGTGGAAGGGTGGAGAGAGCCAGAAGGCAAGATTGCCCCTCCCTGCAACACATCTGGAACAGAAGGCCAGTGTTAGGCTGGTCCGAGTCTGATTCGAGACGTATACCAGGGCTTCTGCTGCTATTGCTCAACACCAGGTCTCGGTCCCTTCCTGAATAACCAAAGACTTGTTCATTGACAGCATCTCTCCAATGGCACCCACTTCAGAGGGCTCACCGTGTATAACGTTGTGCTCTGTGTTTTGAGAGTGAGTCGGGTCAGGGGTGGGGCGTCGTCAACAGAAACCCTGCAATTTTGCGCGGTTTTTCTTTCTTTGCAGTAATGAGAGCTGTCAGACATCTGTGGCATCTGGCGATGAGCGGCGTGGGTGGGGGAGCAGAGGACGGAGCAGGGCTAGGAACCAAAGGAGCTGGAAAAGAAGAGAAGAGGATGCAGCATTCTTTAAATGTATTCCTTTCTTTGTGCCGTTTCTTGCAGTCCCAGCATTTATTGCCCTTGGGGAATCCATAATTGGTCTTCAGAAGGAAACTCGACCCCCTTCAGTCTGATGAAGATAATCCCACAATGTTATTGGGTTGGGAGCTGGATAGAGTGGATGTGGAGAGGATGTTTCCACTAGTGGGAAAGTCTAGGACCAGTGGTCTGAGCCTCAGAATTAAAAGACGTCCCTTTAGGAAGATGGGGAGGAATTTCTTTAGTCAGAGGGTGGTGAATCTGTGGAATTTATTGCCACAGAAGGCTGCGGAGGGCAGGTCAATGCATATTATTAAGGCCAAGATTGATTGATTCTTGATTAGTGCGGGTGTCAGGGGCTACGGGGGGAAGGCAGGAGAATGGGGTTAGGAGGGAGAGATAGATCGGCCATGATTGAATGGCGGAGTAGACTTGATGGGCCGAATGGCCTCATTCTGCTCCGATCATTTATGAACTTATGAATATGTTGACAATGAAGGAATGAGTATGTACAATAAGCCGTCGTTATCATGGACCTCTTTATGATGGAAGTCGGTTATAGTGGACGTACCTTCTGACCTTCACTGCCAGACTGGGCCGCCGAACCACTGCCACCACGTCCCAGCACTCCAGCCGTCCGCGGGCCGCGACCATCGACTCCGGCGATCCTCGCCTCTCCCCCGGCTGCCAGCAGGCCGGGGCTGTCAACTCACCGGGATTCCAGGCCCAGTTCCAGACCGAGAAGGATGAGAGGGAATCTCATTGAAACATATAAGATTATTAAAGGTTTGGACGCGCTAGAGGCAGGAAACATGTTCCCGCTGTTGGAGGAGTCCAGAACCAGGAGCCACAGTTTAATAATAAGGGGTAAGCCATTTAGAACGGAGACGAGGAAAAGCTTTTTCACACAGAGAGTGGTGAGTCTGTGGAATTCTCTACCTCAGAGGGCGGTGGAGGCCGGTTCTCTGGATGCTTTCAAGAGAGAGCTAGATAGGGCTCTTAAAGATAGCGGAGTCAGGGGATATGGGGAGAAGGCAGGAACGCGGTACTGATTGTGGATGATCAGCCATGATCGCATGGAATGGCGGTGCTGGGTTGAAGGGCCGAATGGCCTACTCCTGCACCTATTGTCTATTGTCTATTGAGAGTCTGAAGAGACGTCACCGACCCATGATCTCCAGAGATGCTACCTGACCCGCTGAGTTGCTCCAGCACTTTGTGTCCTTGTGTGTATTAACCAGCGACTGAAACTGTTTGTTTCTTCCACTTATAACTTTGGTATAAACCAGTGTCCGCAGTCCCTTCCTACACATAGTAATTCCTAACTCGGTTAGAGCGGAAGATTGGCAATAACGGGCAGCTTTCCCCCCGCTACGGTCCGTTATAATGAGGGTTTACTGTATTTCCAAGCCAGGGTGGAGTACGGCGTGCAGGGGAACCTGCAGGTGGTGGTGTTGTCCTGAGCGTTCATTCTCTCTGCTGGTCATGGTTTTGTAGGATTAAGGGGTATATATTGGATAGGATAATGGCCCCCATTTCCGTACTCCTCTCCAAAACAGGACCGTGGCTTGGCATTCATCTCATGGGCGATAGTTCTGACGGAATCTCTTGAAGTGAAATTTATTGGCCAACTATGTAAGTTCATGTTATTTACATAGTTGAATTTTTTACAGCAGTCAACAAATTTACGTTAGTCCTTAGAGATACGGCGCGTAAACAGGCCCTTCGGCCCACTGAGTCCGTGCCGACCAGTACGTCGATCACCCGTTTACACTAACACTATCCAACACACCTAAGGACGATTTACTGTTTTACCGCAGCCAATGAACCTACAAACCCGTACGTCTTTGGCGTGTGGGAGGAAGCCGGGGCGCCCGGAGAAAACCCACGCAGGTTACAGGTAGAACGTACAAAAACTCCGTAGAGACAAGGACCCGTAGTCAGGATCGAACCCGGGTCTCTGGCGCTGTGAGGCAGCGACTCTACCCGCTGTGCCACCGTGCTGCTATGAAACTTGTTCTAAATTATGGAAAGCAATTTGTCTATCGTTTCTCTCTTGCCGCAGGCCAGACCGCACTGCACATTGCCATCGAGCGGCGCTGCAAGCATTACGTGGAGCTGCTGGTTGAAAAGGGAGGGGATGTCCATGCGCAGGCTCGTGGGAAGTTCTTCCAGCCCAAGGATGAGGGCGGATATTTCTACTTTGGTGAGAAGATACTACAATTTCTAATCTTGGTGTACTTTCATTCCAGCTTCTTTCCACTGAGATATCGTGAAATGCTTCCACTAGTGGTAGAGTCTCGGACCAGAGGGCACAGCCTCAGACGTACCTTTACAAAGGAGATGAGGAGGAATTTATTTAGCCAGAGGGTGGTGAATCTGTAGAATTCATTGCCATAGATGGGTGTTTTAGTCTGAAGAAGGGTTTCGGCCCGAAACGTTGCCTATTTCCTTCGCTCCATAGATGCTGCTGCACCCGCTGAGTTTCTCCAGCTTTTTTGTGTAACCCTGGGTGTTTTAGTCGTTGGGTATTTTTAAAGCGGAAATCGACAGATTCTTGATTAGTAAGGGTTTACTTCACTATCCTACAAACTAGGGACAATTTACAATTTACAGAAACCAATTAACCGTTAAACCTGCACGACTTTGGAGTGTGGGAGGAAACCGGAGCACTCGGAAAAAATTCAAGCGGCCAGGGGGAGAACGTGCAAACTCCGCACAGAGAGCACCGGAGGTCAGAATCGAACCCGGGTCTCCAGCGCTGTGAGGCAGCAATTCGATCGTTACGCCATCGTGCCGCTCCAAAGGGTGTCAAATGTTACGGGGAAAAGGCAAGAGGATGGATCATCCATGATTGAAAGGGGGCGAATGTTCTAATTCTGTTCCCATGGACTTATTAGGGCGATAAAGGCCTTGTAATCACGCATACCTAAACACGGCCTTGTTGGCTGGAAACCACGACCCTCTTGCCAACCTTTAAGATGAAACTGGAGGTTATCCTTAAAAAACAATAGACCCAAAATGGTGGAATAACTCAGCGGGTCAGGCAGCATCCCGGGATAGACAGAATGGGTGACGTTTCAGTTTTGACCCAAGACGTCACCCATTCCTTTTCTCCAGGGATGCTGCCTGTCCCTCTGAGTTACTCCAACATTTTGCGTCTATCCTCGGTGTAAACCAGCATCTGCAGTTCAATGGACAATAGGTACAGGAGTAGGCCATTCGGCCCTTCGCGCCAGCACATGGCCATTCGTCCCGCTGAATTACTCCAGCATCTTGTGTTTGTCTTTGGAGTAAACCAGCATCTGTAGTTCCTTCCTACACACTGTGCCTTTGTCCTATCTATCCCCTTCACTATCTCATACACCTCTATAAGACCAATCCTCTCACCCCCTGTGCTCCAAGGACTATGTACCAGAATATTAGCACCAGAATATAAATCGGGGAGTACAGAGAAGGTTCACCAGACTGATTCCTGGGATGTCAGGACTTTTGATATGAAGAAAAACTGGATAGACTCGGCTTGTACTCGCTAGAATTTAGAAGATTGAGGGGGGATCTTATAGAAACTTACAACATTCTTAAGGGGTTGGACAGGCTAGATGCAGGAAGATTGTTCCCGATGTTGGGGGAAGTCCAGAACAAGGGGTCACAGTTTAAGGATAAGGGGGAAATCTTTTAGGACTGAGATGAGAAATATTTTCTTTACACAGAGAGTGGTGAATCTCTGGAATTCTCTGCCACAGAATGTAGTTGAGGCCAGTTAATTGGCTATATTTAAGAGGGAGTTAGATGTGGCCCTTGTGGCTAAAGGGATCAGGGGGTATGGAGAGAAGGCAGGTACAGGATACTGAGTTGGATGATCAGCCGTGATCATATTGAATGGCGGTGCAGGCTCGAAGGGCCGAATGGCCTACTCCTGCGCCAATTTTCTATGTTTCTATGTCTCTGCTGTTTTCTTTGTGTGATTGTTACAAAACACAAGGTTTGGCAATATTTCAATGTATATCCAACAAAGCAATGAAAGGAAATGACGCCAATGTCATGGGATGCTTTTACTGTGAACAGTCAGCAGCCAGAATGTGAGCATTTCCTGACAGATTTCACCAAAAGCACTAAGAATATTGGCACAAGAGTCTCAGATCATGAGGACCTCCCCATGTTGATCGCCATGTTGTCCGAGGCCTGGTGGATTGAAGCTTGCATCCATCCAACCAGCCGTGGAAGAATATATTTAACAAGCAGGGCATCCGTTGAAATTCTCAGGGGCTAGTGGAGTGCAGTTGTACTGTCCACGACAAACGGTTTAAGGCAGAAGAGAGGCAGAGTGGATGGTCGGAATAGACTCGATGGGCCGAATGGCCTAATTCTGCTGCTCTGTCTCTGGGACCTGTTTCCACGCCGTATCTCCAGAGTCAATCTGAATCAATCAGTGGGAGAATGAAGATACATGGAGATCTGGCAACTAATGTCCCCGTCCCACTTAGGAAACCTGAACGGAAACCTCTGGGGACTTTGCGCCCCACCCAAGGTTTCCGTGCGCTTCCCGGAGGTTTTTGTCAGTCTCCCTACCTGCTTTCACTACCTGCAACCTCCGGCAACCACCTGCAACCTCCGGGAACCGCACGGAAACCTTGGGTGGGGCGCAAAGTCTCCAGAGGTTTCCATTCAGGTTTCCTAAGTGGGACAGGGGCATTACTCCAAATGGCCATAGGAACTTGGACAAGATCAAAGCAGTTCATGATGAAACCATCACAGTATACCTTCACCAAGCAACCCAGTGATGAAGTGTAAAGAATGCAAGGTCGTTCTATGCAAAGAGCAATTAAAACGTCAGGATATTTGAGGCTGTTTGCAGTTGACTTTCACCAGAGTAAATGAGCACTTGGGAAAGGTTAGGCTGAAGAGACGGAGGCGGGTTTTAGTATGGTTGATATGGCGAGTCTATTAAGTATTTTGTAAGAGTTGAAATGGTAGATAAATAGTGGTTAGTTTAGTTGTGAGATACACCATGAAACAGGCCCTTTGGCCCACTGAGTCTGTGCCGACCAGCGATATCACCCTGACACTAACTTACACACTAGAGGCAATTTACACAAGCCAATTAATCCGCAAACCTGTACATCTTTGGAGTTTGGGAGGAAACCGGAGCACTCGGAGAAAACCCACGCGGGTCATGGGGAGAACGTGCAAACTCCGTACAGAGAGCATCGATAGTTAGAATTGAACCCAGGTCCCTGGCGCTGTGAGGTGGCCACTCTACCGCTGAGCTAGAAGTGGAATTATTGGCCATTAATGTGTTGAATTCCTGACAATATATTTTTTTTTTCAAGAGATGATGTTAAAATGAAAGTGGGTAGTGTTTAACGGCGATTGATCCGAATGCCACAGTATTCCAATTCAATCTCTGCCTGCCCGCAAATCATGATCTATTTCTCTGCCTCCCAAAGATGCCAGAGAAATTCTCAGACTCTTCAGCGATTCCAACTCCTCCCAGTTCCTTTGCCCCTGACTCATTCCGATTAGAAGCAAACATTTCTGAAGGTAAGAAGCATGCAGGCCAAGACATACATCTGCCTTCCGACCATTCAAATAGTGTGGGCTGGTCTATTGCCACGATAATTCAACCAGATCTCTTGGTAAACACATCGCACACACACACACACACGCTGAGCATTAAAGGTCAACGGTGTCAAAGGAAGCCATACCTTAGACAGGATGCTTAATGTATATGGAAGTAATTTGCAATGTTTGCTATCAATATAGGGAGTGGTTCGCTATGAAGTTGAGCCTTACAGAGATCTGTACGTTGCAGACGGATTGCTTGTTTGTTTTATCGGTACGGTGTCTATAAGCAGCACGTCCCGAATTAGAAGTTGTGGTCTACAAGTTGTGGTAATGTAACAGGGTGGTACGGTGCCTCAGCGGTGGAGTTGCTGCCTCACAGCGCCAGAGACCCGGGTTCGATCCTGGCTACGGGTGCTGTCTCTACGGAGTTTGCACCTTGTCCCATGTGACCGAGTGGGTTTTCACCGGGTGCTCGGGTTCCTTCCCAAATCCCAAAGACGTGTAGGTTTGTAGGTCAATTGGCTTCGGTAAATTGTCCCCGAGTGAGTAGGTTACGGGCGATCTGCTGGTCGGCGCGGACTTCGTGGGCCGAAGGGGCTGATTCTGCGCTGCGTCTCTTAAACTAAGAAAAGTCAGTTCGAATCTCTTCCAGCAGATTTTGTGTTGTTCTTCCACAGCAGTCTACGAGATGTTTGATATTGAATTCTGCTGGTTTGGAAGTGACACAGCCCAGTAACTCTGTGGGTCAGGTAGCATCTGTGGAGAACGTGGATAGGCGGTATTTTGGGTCGAGACCCGTCATCGGACCCCCTTAGAAGTGATGTCCATCCACTTTCGCAAAGCAGCTTTGTATCAGAAATTAGACAATTTATCGATAATTATAGTTATAATGCATTAATTTATTAACATCAGATATTTTAGGATGACTGTGTACTGTTCTAGTTTCTAGTCTCCATTCTGAATAGTATGAGAATCTTGAAAATGAGTTTAACAACTTCCCATAATTGGGTAGTAAATTGTTTCCAGACCAGAGGGAGCAACAGTTGCCCAACAAATGTTTAGCTTGATGTAAAAGAGTCAACGAGAACAGACTATTCATAGCAATGGCACGGGCTGGGTTGACGTGTCCCAGGGTATGAAAGGAGCAGTGTCTGTGAAGCAAGGCTTCAGTTTTTAACTTCTTGCCTGAGTACTGAGGTGAATACATGTTTTGTGAGGGGCTGCCCCAGGGTGTGGTTTTCTGGCTGATCTGCTCTCTCTTCAAGCTGCTGGTTTTGGTTACAGACCATGGCTTGTGCTTTCTGTTTACATTCTCCTTCCGCCGGGCTGCTGAGATAGACACTCAGGCAGAGCTTGGACCCATTTGGTACGCCACTTGGGCGACTTTTTAGGCGACTGCAGGAGATTATGCAGTCGCCACATGTTCGCGGGTGGTTGCCGGGGAGTCGCCTTCATGGTCGTGAGGAGTTCCCGCATTCTGGGAACTAGTCGCGGCCTCATAACCCACCGGTAACGTTAAATATCTGCCAAGCTTCAATAGACAATAGACAATTGGTCAGCACCGCCATTCAATGTGATCATGGCTGACCAATTGTCTATTGTCTATCAAACCCTTAACAATCTTATATGTTTCAATGAGATCCCATCTCATCCTTCTAAACTCCAGAGTGTACAAGCCCAGCTGCTCCATTCTCTCAGAATATGACAGTCCTGCCATCCCGGGAATTAACCTTGTAAACCTACTGAGAATTAACCTTGTAAATCTTGTTACCTGGTGTAACTTCACCTGATCTAACTTTACCCGGCGTAACAAGGGACAAAGTGGTGGAATCACTCCGCGGGTCAGGCAGCATCTGCGGAGGGGATGGGACAGGTGACGTTTTGGGACGGGACGTTTCTTCAGACTCCAAGTGTCAAAGATCCGTAATATCACCTATCCACTGCCTCCACAGATGCTGCCTGACTTGCTGAGTGACTCCAGCACGTTGTGCTCTGTATATAGGTGTATTTTGTCGAGGGTACTCTGTGAAGCCCCTGTACAGTATTGGCCTAGGGAGTTACATTTGGGGACGGTAAATATGAGGCCACTCGCTGTTTAATCCAGGATGCTGCCAGACTACCTTGAATTGCTGGTGTTTGGGGAGTGGACTGTTATTCAAGGTTTTTAATAAACCTCCCTGACATCTGCGATATTCTGATAGAGGGATTTCAGTGTGATCACCATGGTAAGCAACACACTGTGTTTGCAGCTCAGAACATCTACTTTAAAGACCTGTCTCTTAGCAACTGCTTCCCGTGCTATTAACTTAATCAGGGTTGAGAATTGTAGTATTAGTTTAATGAGGTAAATAATGGATTGTTAATTTAATTCCTGGCACAGACCCACAGATCGGAGTGGAGTGAGGCCAACAAGTTTCTCTAATTCACTCTAAATAATTAAAGCACTTCTCTGATCCATCCCCACATCTGGTACAGGGCAGGTCGATACATTCAACAAAATAGAGAGAGTACAGAGGAGATTTACTAGAATGTTGCCTGGGTTTCAGCAACTAAGTTACAGAGAAAGGTTGAACAAGTTAGGGCTTTATTCTTTGGAGCGCAGAAGGTTAGGGGGGGACTTGATAGAGGTTTTTAAAATGATGAGAAGGATAGACAGAGTTGACGTGGAAAAGCTTTTCCCACTGAGAGTAGGGAAGATTCAAACAAGGGGACATGACATGAGAATTAAGGGATTGAAGTTTAGGGGTAACATGAGGGGGAACTTCTTTACTCAGAGAGTGGTAGCTGTGTGGAATGCGCTTCCAGTGAAAGTGGTGGAGGCAGGTTCGTTTTTATCATTTAAAAATAAATTGGATAGTTATATGGATGGGAAGGGAATGGAGGGTTATGGTCTGAGCGCAGGTATATGGGACTAGGGGAGATTATGTGTTCGGCACGGACTAGAAGGGTCGAGATGGCCTGTTTCCGTGCTGTAATTGTTATATGGTTATATGGTTATATGGTTATTCACTGGCCATTGAATAAACCACCATACGCCGAGCAAGTCCATTGAGGTGTCCTTGCACATAGAATGACAAATAGTACATCGTAGAAAAAGGCCCTTTGGCCCACAATGTCCGTGCTGGACAAGATGCCAATCTCCTCTGTTTGTACGTGATCCATGTCACTCCACACCCTGCACATGCACGTGCCGATCTAATCGCCTCTTAAATGCTCCTGTTGTGTCTGTCTTCACCACCACTCCCAGCAGTGTGTTCCAGGCACCCACCACCCTCTGTGTAAAAACCATGCCCTGCGTATCTCCTTTCAAATTCGCCCCTCTCACCTTAAAGCTGCGCCCTCTAGTCTTTGACACTTCCACCCTGGGGAAAAAAAAGGTTCTGCCTGTCCACCCTATCTATGCCTCGCATCATTTGGTCCACTTCTATCAGGTTTTCCCTCAACCTTCCAAGACCACCTTCCAAACGGAGGCATGGAGGATGCCAGTGGGAGAGTCCAGGCCCACAAAGTGGCCAACACGGCCCCTCCCAAATAAACCTCATGAAACCCCGTCCGTAGACCATCAAAACCCAACTAAATCATGCAATCTCCAACATATTCATTCAACCACTCCATGAAATCATCAGAGCCCATCACCTCCCAATCCCACCGAGACCATTCTATACCCAGCAAAAACAACAGACATTCCCTGCTTAAAATCATTGATTCAAATTCAATACATTATTGGACATCCTTCATAAAATCATGAAATATTTACCTTATAAAATCATAAAATTCCCTTATTGAGGCACGGTGGCGCAGAGGCAGAATTGTTGCCTCACAGCGCCAGAGACCCGGGTTCGATCCTGGCTGCGGGCGCTGTCTGTACGGAGTTTGCACGTTCTCCCCGTGACCTGCGTGGGTTTTCTCCGGAATCTCCGGTTTCCTCCCACACTCCAAAGGCGTACAGTTTTGTGGGTTAATTTGCTTGGTGTAAATGTAAAATTGTTCCAGTGTGTGTAGGGTAATGCTAATGTGCGTGGCTCGCTGGCCGGCATGGACTAGGTGGGCTGAAGGGCCTGTTTCTAAACTAAACTAAACTACAATTCTTTGTCTCTGTCTTTCGGGATGTGATGCCAACTGTCTTTCCCTGTATCTCCCCAGGCGAGTTACCTCTGTCTCTGGCTGCTTGCACCAACCAGCCCGACATCGTCAACTACCTCACTGAAAACCCAGACAAGGTCGCGGATTTGCGGAGGCAGGACTCCCGCGGAAATACCGTGCTCCACGCACTGGTCGCCATTGCCGACAACACCAGGGAGAACACCAAGTTCCTGACGAAAATGTACGACCTGTTCCTCATCAAATGTGCCAAGACCTACCCGGAGAGCAACTTGGAGGCGATTTTAAACAACGATGGCTTATCGCCCCTCAAGATGGCAGCAAAGCTCGGAAAGATCGGGGTAAATTGGTTCTTTCTTAAGGCACTTGGGCTGAAGATTATCTCTCCACAGAATGCTTTGTGATGGTGGGATGGGGTGGCCATCAGACCAACTTTGCAATGTGGAACAGACTATAGAGAGAAGGGTGGAGATGTCAGAGACTAGGCGTAGCTTTAATGGGAGAGGGGCAAAGTTTGGAGCCTAGAGGGCAGTGGAGGAGGGAGGTGCCTGGAGAGCACTGCCAAGAAACATAGAAACATAGAAAATAGATGCAGGAGTAGGCCATTCGGCCCTTCGAGCCTGCACCGCCATTCAATATGATCATGGCTGATCATCCAACTCAGTATCCCATCCCTGCCTTCTCTCCATACCCCCTGATCCCTTTAGCCACAAGAGCCACATCTAACTCCCTCTTAAATATAGCCAATGAACTGTGGCCTCAACTGCCTTCTGTGGCGGAGAATTCCACAGAAGAGTGGTTGTGGAAGCAGGTGGGATAGTGGTGTTTTAGATAGGAACATGGCTCCATCCCACATTCCAAAGATGTTTTAAGGTGAGAGGGGCACTGTCTAAAGGACAAAGCACAGGGGGTGGTGGGTGCCTGGAACCAGCTGCCAGGAATGGTGGTGGAAGCGTTTAGTTTAGATTAGACTAGTTTAGTTTAGTTTAGTTTTGTTTATTGTCATGATTAGTGAAAAGCTTTTGTTGCATACCGACCAGGCAGCTAAACGACTACATGACTGCAACGGAGCCATCCACAGTGTACAGATACATGACGAGGGAATAACGTAATTAACGTTTAGTGCAAGATATAGTCCGATCGCAGATACTCCACTGAGGTAGATAGTAGTTCAGCACTGCTCTCTAGTTATTGGTGGGATGGTTCAGTTGCCTGATAACAGTGGGTAGAAACTGTCCCTGAATCTGGAGGTGCGACTTCTCACACTCCTGTACGTCTTGCATAGAAACATAGAAACTAGGTGCAGGAGGAGGCTATTTGTCCTTTCGAGCCAGCACCGCCATTCAATATAATCATGGCTGATCATCCTAAATCAGTACCCCGGGGGGTTCCTGCTTTCTCCCCATATCCCTTGATTCCGTTAGCCCAAAGAGCTATATCTAACTCTCTCTCGAGTTGGCCTCCACTGCCGTCTGTGGCAGAGAATTCCACACATTCTGGGTAAAATTTGTTTTTCTCATCTCAATCCTAAATGGCTTATCCCCTTATTCTTAAACTGTGACCCCCCCTGGTTCTGGACTCCCCCCCCTAACTCCGGGAATATTTTTCCTGCAAACATTTTGCCCATTGGGAGAGGGGAAGAAGAGGGAGTGGCCGGGGGATGCGACTCGTCCTTGATTATGCTGCTGGCCTTGCCGAGGCAGAGTTCTGAACAGGCTTGATATGAAATCCACGGCACGTCATGAGTGGGCCTCTTATCTCCGTCAGGTTTTCCAGCACATCATCCGGAGGGAGATAACGGATGAGAGTGCCCGGCACCTCTCCCGCAAATTCCGAGACTGGGTGTACGGGCCAGTGTACTCTTCGCTGTACGATCTCTCAGCGATAGACACGTGCGGTGAAGAGGTCTCGCTCCTGGAGATCCTGGTCTACAACGGGAAGATGGAGGTAATGGGGTCGCTCAAAAGAGGAATAGAATTTATTTCCCTTTCTTATTTTCTATCTATATAAAAAAAATACTAGAAGCAGAGTTAATATCAATCGATAATATTAGTAATGTAGGAATGATATACATGAAATGTTTTTAATGTTATGTACCTGCCTCTAATAAAAAGATTATTTAAAAAAATTAAAATAATAAAATTGGAATAGAAGTGACATTGGCATCTTCAGAAGATAGACACAAAATGCTGGAGTAACTCAGCGGGTGGGCGGCATCTCTGGAGAAAAGGAACAGGCCGAGAGCCTTCTTCAGACTGAGAGTCAGGGGGAGAGTCGGGCCGAGTGGGTTCTGGTCAATCAGTTGGCCAAGGAAAGGTGGAGCTCACAATGCTCCATTGTTGGCTGTGGAAGAGGTAAGAATGAAGGGTTACATGGGTCTCCCCTCCACTTCCACCTTCATTCCTTCCTCCAGCTTCAATATTCTCAATTCAATCCTTTTGTCTCACACTTTCTGTGTTGTCATCTCTGGCCTTTGTCCTGGCCATCTGCCTATCGAAAAACCCGACTCTAAACGTCACCTATCCAAGCTCTCCGCAGATCCGTTACTCCAGCACATTGCGTCCTCTTTCTGTAAACCAGCGTCTGCAGTTCCTTGTGTCGATGATAGAAATTGACTTAATTACTTGGGACAGCGGCTACTTTCAAATCCAGTGTTAAAACGCATTTGTACCCCCTGGCTTTTGACCATGCCTGAGGCTTTGCTTCTGTTTGTGGTGTTTTTGATGTTTCTTTATTTTACATGTCTTTTCCTACTATTTCTTTTGATTGTTATTTTTGGTGTGTATTAACTTTTTTTGTCAATGATTAGTGATGTACAGCACTTTGTTGCAGCTATGTTTGTTTTTAAAGTGCTCTATAAATAAAATTATTATTATTATTATTATAAGAGCTCAGTAAAGTTTGCAGAAAAGATGTTTCAATGGTTTGGTTCTGGTATCGTGATGTGTGTGGGCACTCCGTATAAAGGTGTGCAGTCTTCATCAAAACCTTTAATAGTTTCTAGCTAAGTGATGAGAATGAGGATGATGGTGGCACGGTGGCGCAGCGGTAGAGTTGCTGCCTCACAGCGCCAGAGACCCAGGTTCGATCCTGACCTCGGGTGCTGTCTGTGCAGAGTTTGCACGTTCTCCCTGTGAGTTTTCTCCCGGTGCTCTGGTTTCCTCCCACTTTCCAAAGACGTGTCGGTTTGTCGGTTAATTGGCTTCTGTAAATTATCCCTAGCGCGTGGGATAGAGCTGGTGTACGATCGCTGGTCGGCGCGGACACGGTGGGCCGAAGGGCCTGTTCTCTGGCTGTCTCTAGCTACCTCTAGCCTTACAGTTCCAGCTCTCGGCCCGAATTAGCTCTTGGCATTTGCTGGTGAAGTTTTAATCCCGACACTGATTAATTTTGCCTGATAGAATCGTTACGAAATGTTGGCAGTGGAACCAATCAACGAACTATTCCGTGATAAATGGAAGAAGTTTGCAGCTGTATCCTTCTACCTCAGTGTTATATCCTACATCACAGCCATGATCATATTCACCCTCATTGCATACTACAGACCATCAGAAGGCCAAGTGAGTACTCATGCGATCCATCTCCTGCCTGCCTGCGCGCTTTTGATAACACTTTTTCAATGTACCTTTTTGTCCTTTGGATGTGAAATGGATTTGCACGCTCACCAAAGTACCAGTCGGACAGATATTGCTTCAGATTTGCTCATAAGGTCATAAGTGACAGTAGGAGAACTAGGCCATTCGGCCCATCAAGTCTCCTCCGCCATAAAAACCAGATCATTTTCCCAAGACATGGCCACCCTTCACTGATTTTATACAAGGATAGTGAGAATAGCTCAACACTTTGGATTTAAATCTAACTATGGGTTGGGTGAGGTGGGTGGGGAGGGGGAGGGGTGAGAGGCGGGTCTACCACCATTTCTCTTTCTCTTTTTGTCCTTTTCTTTTTTCAATTCCTCTCTTCCTTCTTTCTTTTATTCACTCTTTGGCTTCACCACTTTGGTAGTCTAGGGCACTGATTCCCAACCTGGGGCCATACCAGGCAAATTTCAGTGGGGCCAAAGGAAAAATGTTGGAATTTAGTTGGACCACAGGTTCAATGAAGGGGGCCACACAGCTACCACCCTGTTGCCTCCTAAATTTCAGTTCTAATAAATTTAAATCTATGTAGTTGAAATATTTTTGACGTTTGTGGAATAGAATAAAAGGGAATATATGTGCAATTAATAGACACTGATATTTTTATGGAAGGTATTATAATATTGAAGTACGTTTTTTCCGCTACTAATGTCAGGGGGGGGGGGGGGGCACAGAAATATTAAAAGATCCCAAGGGGGCAATGAGCTAAAAAAACCACTGGTCTAGGGGTCCTATCTTTGCACATCTCACTTTTTCTCTTTTCATTTTTTCTAATTCAAAGCTAAAAAGTTAAAATTGAAGCTGCACAATAACTGTATCATTTTATATGCCGTTGGTTCTACTCTTGTACATTTGCTTCTAATTAAAAAAAAATTAAAGTCTACTCCGCCATTCAATCATGGCTGATCTATCTCTTACTTGCCGTCACATTTATTTTTATATTGTGGCAGTGATGCAGGAGCTTTAGACATGGGGAGGAGATGGAGAAATAAGGAATCTATGCTGCAGTGATTGTGTCAATCTCCTCTGTCTAGTGCAACAAAACTTCCTCCCCAATGAAGGGCCTGTCCCACTGTACGAAGTAATTCAAGAGCTCTTCCGAATTTTAAAAAAAATCAAATCGTGGTAAGCACGTAGAATGTACGTAGCGGGTACGTCGGTGCTCGGGGACGTCTCTTAGCCGCTCGTAACGCTAACGGCAGGTACTCGGGAAACGCGGTAAGCTCGTGAAGACTCGTGAAGATTTTTCAACATGTTGAAAAATGTCCATGAGAGCCCAGAGTACCTACGAGCGGCTAATACCGTAAATCTCCGAGTTCGAATCAGGGGAAACTCGGGAGAACTGTTGAATTAGCTCCTACAGTGGGACAGCCCCTTAACTATCAGCACGGGAGCACCTCAAGGCTGCGCGCTCAGCCCCCTGCGCTACTCACTCTATACACACGAGTTGGACGAAATTCAAACTCCATCCTCAATATATATATTATCATACATATATACATATTCAAGATAGATATATAAACCTGATGATGGAGTATATATATATATATAATAGATATATTCAAGTTATACAGTATATATATATAGAAACATAGGAAATAGGTGCAGGAGGAGGCCATTTGGCTCTTCGAGCCAACACCGCCATTCATTGTGATCATGGCTGATCATCCACAATCAGTAACCCATGCCTGCCTTCTTCCCATATCCCTTGATTTCACTAGCCCCTAGAGCTCTATCTAGCTCTCTTTTAAATTCATCCAGTGAATTGGCCTCCACTGCCCTCTGTGGCAGAGAATTCCCCAAATTCACAACTCTCTGGATGAAAATGTTTTTTCTCATCTGTTTTAAATGATCTCCCCTTTATTCTTATATAGGCACACACATACACATATACATACTCTCCCTTCTATACAGACACACACACATATACGTACAAACATACAAAAATACATGTGTTTACACTGAGAGAAGGAATAGGCGACGTTTCAGGTCACGACCCGAAACATTGCCTATTCGTTCTCTCCATAGATGTTGCCTCATCCGCTGAGTTCCTCCAGCATTTTTTTCTACCTTTGATTTTTCCAGCATTTGCAGTTCTTTCTTAAACATACGTGTGTGTATATATATATATATCATACATCATATATATTCAATGTATGTATAAAAACTTGAAGATATATATGATGTACACACACACATATATGTATACATCATATATATATTTCAAGTGTGTATATATGATGTACACACACACATATATATACCATCATATATATCTCTTCAAGTTTATATATACACACATATACATCTGCATATATATATTTTGTCAAGTTTTTATGTATATATGTTGTGGTGTGTGTGTGTGTGGGGGTGGGAGGGGGGGGGGGGAAACTTTTTGAATCTATGCACTATACCTATATTCTCGTACTCCGTTGTCGTTGGGGCCACACACACTCCAAAAGGAAGAAGCCGGGGACTCTGGTGCCACACACACACGGAGCTATTATATATATAGGACACTGCTGCTGCTGCACACACTGCTGCTGCTGCTGCTGCTGCACACATATAGAGTATAGGCTACACACGGCACACACAACCCTGGATATATATATACCTGCAACGGCGACACACAAGAGCAGCGGGGCCTGACACCACACACATTGGCCGCATATACACACCGGGGCTCTATACCATGTTTTTTTTTAATTGGGTTTTGACAGAGCACAATAAGTTTACAGATCCATCACGGTTATGTGCTGCTGCAAGTGTGAAATGTCATTGATTTGACCAGGACTTGCTTCATCACTCATCATCGAGGCCACATCAATGACTTTCTCTTGTGAAATCTCTTCCAGCCTCCTTATCCATACGAGACCTCCGTAGACTACCTGCGAATGGCGGGCGAGCTCATCACTGTCATCACGGCCATCTTCTTTTTCTTCACGAACGTAAGTTTCTCTGGAGATTATTCAGCGCTGCTGTTTGGATGAGTTGACTCACAGGGGGGGGGGGGGGGGGGGGATTATGAATGAGGGATTTTTGGCGGGGGGGTTTGGGGGACTGGGTTGGGGGATATTAACCCCGTAAGCTTTCTAGCTTAGCAACATTTTTCCTATTTCAGGGTGACCAAAACTGAACACAATTATCTAAACGCAGCCTCACCAATGTCTTGTACAACTGTTACATGGCCTCCCAACTTCTATACCCAATGTCCTAACTGTTGAAGACCATTGTGCCAAAACCTAGCCCAAACCTTGCACAACATCTACTTACTGATGAATGTTTCTTCACTGGGAATCTTGGTCTGAACCAGGAGAGCAGCGGCCATTTTGACTAAGGCTATCTAACGTGGCAAAGGTCTAGGATACTCCTGGTTTTGAACATTTCCTCCGTTGACTCAGGAAAAACAGAGCAATTTCCTCTCAACAGAAGGAAGTGAGATATTTTTACAGCTTTGCAAATATCCATCAACAAATATACTGGACCTTTTGTCAAATGCTTTATTGTAAACACCTAACATGAAGTTGGTTAGAAACTAGATGGAACCACAGGACATTTTTTCACAATATTTATTGAAACAATTTTTAATTTGTTTTAAAATAAATGTGTTTGATTATTTGTTTTGGTGGAGTGTAGTGAGACCTTCTGATTTAAGAGGCTACCCGGAGATTTAAAGAGGGTGTGGGGAATGTCTGCCCAGTTTCCTGTATGCTGCTGACTTCCACAGGCCCAGAACCTGTCCACCTTCAAGTACCTGATCCATAGACATTTTCCAAGTGTGAGCTGATCCATACCTGCAGAAAGGTCCTGACCCAAAACGTCATATGTCCATTCCCCTCTGCAGACTTTGCCTGACCTGCTGAGTTTCTCCAGCACCTGGTTTAGTTTAGTTTAGGTTAGCTTTGGCCCACCGAGTCCGCACCGACCAGCGATCCCCACACACTAACGCTATCCTACACACACTAGGGACAATTTAGATTCTTCCCAAGCCAATTAGCCTACAAACCGTACGTCTTTGGAATGTCGGAGGAAGGCGAAGATCTCGGAGTAAACCCACGCAGGTCATGGGGAGAACGTACAAACCCCGTACAGACAGCACCCGTAGTCGAGATCGAACCCGGGTCTCTGGCGCTGCGCCACCGTGCCGCACTTTTGCCGCCATTTTACTGCTGGAGAAAGTCAACAGCCAAATGGGTCGAGCAGCATCTGTGGAGGGAAACAAACGGGTGACGTTTCAGGTAGGGATCCTTCTTCAAGGTCAGGAAGGCGTGAAGCAAAATAATTCCTAGATTCGGGATGGTTGAGATTAAGGTGCGAGGAGTGACAAGATGGCCCAATGCATACAGTGACCTGCAGGGAAGAGGTGAGTTGCAGGAAGATGTCTCCCCTCACCTGACATATCACATTGTTAGCGGGAATCCTGAGTGAAAAAGCCCAGGGCTGGGGAATTGGAGGGAAAATTATCCTCTGGGATTATCCCAAATACTTACTGGTGACCTGCTGCCATTGACGTAGTTTTGGGAGGAAGCTGCCAGTAATTTGGTTTAGTTTTGCCTTTTGAGATTACAGTGTGGAAACAGGCCCTTCGGCCCATCGAGTTCACAGATGCTACCTGACCCGCTCTGTTCCTCCAGCAAAAGGCAATAGACAATAGGCGCAGGAGTAGGCCATTTGGCCCTTTGAGCCAGCACCGCCATTCAATGTGATCATGGCTGATCAACCCCAATCAGTGCCCCGTTCCTGCCCTCTCCCCATGTCCCCTGACTCCGCTATTTTTAAGAGCCCTATCTAGCTCTCTCTTGAAAGCATCCAGAGAATCTGCCTCCACCACCCTCTGTGGCAGAGAATTCCACAGACTCACCACTCTCTGTGGAAAAAAGTGTTTCCTCGTCTCCGTTCTAAATGGCTTACTCCGTATTCTTAAACTGTGTGGCCCCTGGTTCTGGACTCCCCCCAACATCGGGAACATGTTTCCTGCCTCTAGTGTGTCCAAGCCCTGAACAATCTTATATGTTTCAATGAGATGCCCTCTCATCCTTCTAAACTCCAGAGTGTACAAGCCAGGCCGCTCCATTCTCTCAGCATAATTATTTGGCACTCTGAACACAGGCTGATCCTTTCGGTATCTAAGGCTGAAGGGTTTCGGTGATCTGGTCATTAATTCCTGAAAAGAATCACAACTAAAGAGCACCCGGGAGGAGACGCAGGCAGTCACAGGGAGAACCTGCAAACTCCACACAGATCTGATGAAGTACGGAGAAGGGGAACAAACACCTGTTGAAACCGTGATGGTGATGTAAAAGGACACAAATTGATCCCTTTTTCTTTTCTTCCAAAGGTCAAGGATCTATTCCTGAAGAAATGCCCAGGAATGAATTCCATGTTCATCGATGGATCATTCCAGTTACTTTAGTAAGAACCTCTCTGTGTCCTTAAAGATGACCTAAAATTCAGATTACGACATGTTCACTTTGTCAGAAGACTGCTAATTGTGTGATTAATTGTACAAAAATGTAAGATAATGTTTTGTGCATAGAGTGACGATGACCATTAGGCTGCCATTTACTGAACCCTCCATTATAGACTTGTGCTTGTATTGGCTGGCATGGACATGATGGGCCAAATGGTCACTTACTTCCCCATATGTTTCTGTGATTAACCTGAGCTGTAAGTTGTCGCCTGCTGGAGAGAATTGTGGAATGTTTGCGTTGGGCAAGCTGTCTGTATTCATTCCCTCTCAGTCAGTCAGAAATACCGCTCAAATCTGCCCATGGAAAATACAGATTCATGTGCATCACATTGAACCAAATGCAGAAGGAAAAGTTGAAATTGAGAAGCAGAAAGGCTGTTTGAAGAAATGTGTTTAATGCTGCCTGCTACATGCGACACAATTCATTAATGACCCAGTGGTGGGAAATAATGATGGGCACAAAGTGTTGGAGTAACTCAGCGGGTTAGGCGGCATCTCTGGAGAAAACGTCTGAAGAAGGGGTGGCACGGTGGCGCAGCGGTAGTTGCTGCCTTACAGCGCCAGAGACCGACCGGGGTTCGATCCTGGCCACGGGTCCTGACCTTGTACGCTCTCCCCGTGACCTGCGTGGGTTTTCTCCGAGATCTTCGGTTTCCTCCCACACTCCAAAGATGTACAGGTTTGTTGGTTAATGGGTTTGGTTATAAATGTATAATTGTCCCCAGTGTGTGTAGGATAGTGTTAATGTGCCGGGATCGCTGGGTCGGTGCCGACTCTGTGGGCCGAAGGGCCTGTTTCCGCGCTGTCTCTAAACTAAACTAAAAAGGTTCGGACTCGACAGGCCTCCCATCCTTTTCCTCCAGAGATGCTGAGTTACTCCAGCACTTTGTGACTATCTTCAGTATGTACCAGCATCTGCAGTTCCTTCCTACATATAAATATTTGTGTTAATTTGTGTATGTCTAACGCCAGTGATGCTGAGAGATCAGTAAATTGCCACCGAGCGGTTAAAGGGAACTGGCCAAGCAGCTGGCAAAGGCAATTAATGGCAGTAGATATGTCTGGGTTGTCAGGGTCGGAGGTCAGAGGTCAGAGGGCAAACCCTGAAGTATTACAGTGGTGAACTTTGAGAGATATCTGGGCGGCACGGTGGCGCAGCGGTAGAGTTGCTGCCTTACAGCGCCAGAGACCCGGGTTCGACCCCAACCATTGTTTGTACGTTCTCCCCGTGGCCACGTGGGTTTTCTCCGAGATCTTCGGTTTCCTCCCACGCTCCCAAGATGTCCAGGTATGTAGGTGAATGAACTTGGTTATAACAGTAAACATTCCCCCTAGTGTGTGTGTGTGTGTGTGTGTTTGTAGGATAGTGTTAATGTGCGGGGCTCGTTGGTCGGCCTGGGCCTGCCCAGCCAAAGGGCCTGTTTCCACGTTGTATCTCAAAAACTAATCTTAACTATAAGTTGCTGAAGTTGCACCTCACTGATCAAAGACTCAACTGTTGGGAGAAGTGGGTCAGAGCTGGGTGTAGCTAGAGAGTTGCGTTTATCCTGTCACCGTCTCCTGACCAAGGCCTGTGGTGCTCCTGTGTTGCAGTTTTATTTATTCCATCCTGGTGTTGGTGTCGGCAGGACTGTACGTGGCTGGTGAGGAGTCCTATCTTGCTGTAATGGTGTTTGCTCTGGTCTTAGGCTGGATAAACACACTCTACTTCACCAGGGGTCTGAAGCTTACCGGGACCTACAGCATTATGATACAGAAGGTGGGTATAGTCAGTCATCTGCAGTAAAACACCTCGTTTTAATGCACGTCATAATGGATCTCGGTTGTAGCGGACGGAGCGACCACCGCCCCCCCCCCCGGCTCGCCCCGCTTCCAGGCCAGACCTGCCTCCGTCACCACAGGCCCACACCGTCACCACAGGCCCACACCACCACCACAGGCCCCCACCACCACCACAGGCCCACACCCACCACCACAGGCCCACACCGTCACCACAGGCCCACACCACCACCACAGGCCCACACCGCCACCACAGGCCCACACCGCCACCACAGGCCCACACCACCACCACAGGCCCACACCACCACCACAGGCCCACACCATCACCACAGGCCCACACCATCACCACAGGCCCACACCATCACCACAGGCCCACACCACCCACAGGCCCACACCACCACACACACCACCACACCACCACACACCATCACCACAGGCCCACACCACCACCACAGGCCCACACCACCACCACACAGGCCCACACCACCACCACAGGCCCACACCACCACCACAGGCCCACACCGTCACCACAGGCCCACACCACCACCACCACCATCACCACACCACCCACACCGTCACCACAGCCCACACCACCACCACAGGCCCACACCACCACCACAGGCCCACACCACCACCACACCACCACCACAGGCCCACCCACACCACACCACACCACAGGCCCACACCACCACCACAGGCCCACACCACCACCACAGGCCCACACCGTCACCACAGGCCCACCATCACCACAGGCCCACACCACCACCACAGGCCCACACCGTCCACCACACCCACACCGTCACCACACCCCACCATCACCACAGGCCCACCACCACCACAGGCCCACACCCACCACCACCATCACCACAGACCCCACACAGTCCCACAGGCCCACACTGTCACCACAGGCCCACACCATCACCACAGGCCCACCACCACCACCACCACCACACCATCCACAAGCCCACACCGTCACCACAGGCCCACACCACCACCACAGGCCACCACCACCCACCACCACCACCCACACTGTCACCACAGGCCCACACTGTCACCATCACCACAGGCCCACACAGGGTCACCCACACACACCACAGGCCCACCCCACACCACACCACAGGCCCACACGTCCCACACCACACCACAGGCACACACCACCACCACAGGCCCACACCATCACCACAGGCCCACACACAGTCACCACAGGCCCACACCACCACCACCACCATCACCACAGGTCCACACCACCACCACACCGTCTCCCCGGCCGCTTCCAAGCCGCGCCGGCCATTGTCACCGCCGATCCTCACCTGCACTCCGCCCGACCGTGGGCCGCGACCGTCGACTCCGGCGTTCCTCGCCTCTCGCCCGGCTGCCAGCAGGACCGGGGCCGTCAACTTGCCTGGATTCCAGGCCCAGTTCCGGACCGAGAGTCGGAAGAAGGGTCCCGACCCCGAAACGTCACCTATCCATGCCTCCAGAGATACTGCCTGACCCGCTGAGTTACTCCAGCACTATGAGTCCCTCCTGTGTCTTAACCAGCAACTGCAGTTGTTTGTTTCTACTAGGTACAATCCCTTGAACGCTTAGAGCGGACAACCGGCAGTAACGAACACCATCCACCCCCTCCTCCACCACCCTATGGTTCATTGTAACAAGGGTTTACCGTACTGAACTGTGGAACATGTACACTTCCAGGGACAAAATCACCAGAGTCATCAATCCTATTTTTGAGGTTCAATAGAACTTGAAGAATCTTATCATCACAAAGACACCCAGTTCCCTCCTGAATGCACCTCCTCATTGTCGCCTCAATCCATCACCCTCTGCCCCCTCTCCCATCTTGCTCCCTGATCATGGTCTCATTGCTCAAACATTCCACTTCATCACCTGAAAGAATCTTTCAAGGAGGAAACCCACGCGGTCACAAGGTGAGCGTGCAAACTCCACACAGACCGCCAGCCGTGGTCAGGATCGAACCGGGGTCTCTGGCGCTGTGAAGCAGCAGCTCTACCGTTCTGCCACTGTGCTGCCCTGATTATTGACAATAGACAATAGGTGCAGGAGTAGGCCATTCGGCCCTTCGAGCCAGCTTCATGGCTGATCATCCACAATCAGTACCCCGTTCCTGCCTTTTCCCCATATCCCCTGACTCCGCTATCTTTAAGAGCTCTATCTAACTCTCTCTTGAAAGTATCCAGAGAACCGGCCTCCACCGCGTTCTGAGGCAGAGAATTCCACAGATTCACAACTCTCTGTGTGAAAAAGTTTTTCCCTATTTCCGTTCTAAATGGCTTACCCCTTTATTCTTAAACTGTTGGCCCCTGGTTCGGGACTCGCCCAACATCGGGAACATGTTTCCTGCCTCTAGCGTGTCCAAACCCTTAATAATCTTACATGTTATTAACACCAAAAGTTAGCACAGTGGCGCAGCGGTAGTGTTGCTGCCGTATTGCACTAGAGACCCGGGTTCGATCCTGACCATGGGTGCTGTCTGTATACAGTTTATACATTCTACCTGTGATCCTCATGGGTTTTCTCCGGGTGCTCCGGTTTCCTCCCACACTCCAAAGACTGGGTTAATTGGCTTTGGTTAAAATTGTAAATTGTCCCCAGTGTGTGGGATAGTTAGTGTGCGGGATGATCGCTGGTTGGCGCGGACTCAGTGGGCTGAAGGGCTTGTTTCCGCGCAGTTAGATCCACCCACATTAACACACCACGATCCATCCTCATTCCCCTCCATGCAATTTCAATGTGATCTCCACACTTCTGTTGCAGCGTTCTATTTCCTGACAAATCGCCTTTTATCATTTCAGATTCTGGTCAAAGATCTTTTCCGGTTTCTTCTCGTCTATGTGCTGTTCATGATTGGTTTCACATCGGGTACGTATTAATAAACCACTAGTGTCTTGCTGTGGGTATTGAGCAAGGAATATTGGGGCAGTGGGGGCTGGAGTGAAGATGCAAGTCGGTGTGAAGGGATATGACCAGAAGAACATAAGATAATAGGACCTACGAGCAGAATTAGGCCATTCAGCCCATCGAGTCTACTCCGCCATTCAATCATGCCTGATCTAATTTTCCCTCTCAACCCCATTCTCCTGCCTTCTCCCCACAACCTCTGACACCCACCCGTACAAATCAAGAATCTGTCAATCTCTACTTTAAAAATATCCAATGTCTTGGCCTCCACAGCCGTCTGTGGCAATGAATTCCACAGATTCCTCCTCATCTCCTTTCATAAGGTGCATCTTTTTATTCTGAAATTGTGGCCTCTGGTTCTGAACTGTCCCATGAATGGAAACATCTTTTCCATGTCCACTGTATCCTTATCCGGTAGGTTTCAATGGGATCACCCCTCATCCTTCTAGACTCCAATGGCTACAGACCCAGGAGGTAGACAAAAGGCTGGAAAAACTCAGCGGGTGAGGCAGCATCTATGCAGCGAAGGAATGGGTGGTGTTTCGGGTTGAGACCCTTCTTCAAACTGATTTTGTCCACCTTTGATTTTTCCAGCATCTGCAGTTCTTTCTTAAACATTTTGGCTACAGACCCAGAGCACATCAGACGTTAACCCAATCCACTCCATGATGATACTCCTAATTTTTTTTTAGTTTAGTTTAGGAAACAGGCCCTTCGGCCCACCGGGTCTGTGCCGACCAGCGATCTCCGCACACTAACACTATCCTACACACACTAGCGAACATTTTTTTCATTTACTGAGCCAATTTACCTACATACCTGCACGTCTTTGGAGTGTGGGAGGAAACCGAAGATCTCGGAGAAAACCCACGCAGATCACGGGGAGAACGTGCAAACTCCGTACAGACAGCGCCCGTAGTCGGGATCGGACCCGGGTCTCCGGCGCTGTAAGACGGCAACTCTATAACATATCCAATCAGGTGTTACACTAGAAATTCATCCCATGTTGGAGCATAAAATGGAATTTGTCTCTAAGGTATGATGTTTGATTCTACTGTCATTGAGTATATGAAGTGTGTTGAACACACCTGATTGGGGGTTCGATCCTGACTACGGGTGCTGTCTGTACAGAGTTTGCACGTTCTCCCGGTGACCTGCGTGTGTTTTCTCCGGGTGCTCCGGGTTCCTCCCACAGTCCAAAGACTTGCAGAGTTTTAGGTTAATTGGCTTCTGTAAATTGTCCCCTGTGTGTAAGATGTGTGTAAGTGTATGGGGTAGTGTATAGTGCGCTGGTTGGCGCGGACTCGTTGGGCCGAAGGGCCTGCGTCTGCGCTGAATCTCTATAAAGTCTAAAGTATCATCTGGCTGATGGATCATCCACTGTTCTGGTATATTTAATCTCGGGTTAGTGTGGGATTTTGCTGGCCGTTTGAGATGAATGGTGTACCAACTGCCGTGGAGCTGCTGAGGAGCTGCTGCAGACTTACCTACGTGGAGCTGGCCGGCTTCGGGGCGTGGAGAGCGGCGGTGGCGCGTTGATGCGGCCCGGCTCCGGTGGATGGTGACACTGGGAGCTCGCGGATCCCCGGTGGGAGGCTGCTTTGCGGGGCACCGGCAGTGGCGACTTCTCCCGCCCGAATTGCGGGGTTGAGAGTGACCTGGAGGGGGGCCCTACAACGCCCGGCGCGGCCTTAATTTGCCGCGGACTAGCGCCCGCTGGGGGCTTTGACCTCGACTTCGGGAGGGAAATGGAATGCAGGGGAGAGACAAGAACTTTGCTTTCCATCACAGTGAGGAGGAGAGCCACTGTGATGGATGTTTATGTGAATAGTGTTGGTGTGTGTTTTGGTTCTTTTATTGTATTGTATGGCTGCAGAAACTACATTTCGTTTGAACCTCATGTGAGGTTCAAATGACAAATAAAGGTATTGTATTGTATTGTATTGTATTGTATTGCAACTCTGCGTTGTATTTCAGCCCTGGTCTCCCTGTTGATGACTTGTCCCAGCGATGACGTCACCCTTCAGACTTGTGACATAACGTCAGATTCACCAAACTGCACCAGTTCGACCTACCCCATCTGTCGGGACAACCTATCGTTCAGCAAGTTCCTGCTGGAGCTGTTCCGACTCACCATTGGCATGGGCGACCTGGACGTCATCAACAGTGCCAAGTTTCCCATTGTCTTTGTCATCCTCCTCGTCTCCTACATCATCCTGACGTTCGTTCTGCTGCTCAACATGTTGATTGCCTTGATGGGTGAAACTGTGGGTCAGGTCTCGAAGAAGAGCAAGCAAATCTGGAGGCTTCAGGTGGGTTGCATTGATACAATGGGCCCATTTACCATTCGGTCCAGGTCAGAATATGTAGGGACGGCACAGTGACGCAGCGGGTAGGGCTGCTGCCTGACAGCGTCAGAGACCCGGGTTGCATCCTATTATGCCCCTGTCCCACTTAGGAAACCTGAACGGAAACCTCTGGAGACTTTGCGCCCCACCCAAGGTTTCCGTGCGGTTCCTGGAGGTTGCAGGTGGTTGCTGGAGGTTGCAGGTAGTGGAAGCAGGTAGGGAGGCTGATAAAAACCTCCGGGAACCGCACGGAAACCTTGGGTGGGGCGCAAAGTCTCCAGAGGTTTGCGTTCAGGTTTCCTAAGTGGGACAGGGGCATTACCTTGGGTGAAGCGTGTGTGTGTGTGTGTGTGTGTGTTCTGGTTCTGAACTGTTCTATTAATGGAAACATCCTTTCCAGGTCCACTCTATCCTTATCCGGTAGATTTCAATGGGATCACCCCTCATCCTTCTAGACTCCAATGGCTTCAGACCCAGAAGGTAGACCAAATGCTGGAGAAATTCAGCGGGTGAGGCAGCATCTATGCAGTGAAGGAATGGGTGATGTTTCGGGTCGAGACCCTTCTTCAGACTGGTTTTGTCTACCTTCGATTTTTCCAGCATCTGCAGTTCTTTCTTAAACATTTCGGCTACAGACCCAGAGCACAACTTACGTTAACCCACCAACTCCATGTTTATAACTCCATGTGGACCACCTGGGTTTCCTCCGGGTGCTCCGGTTTCCTCCCAAATCCCAAAGATGTGCGTGCGGGATGATTTATTAGTTGGCCTCGGTAAATTGCCCCCAGCGTGGAAGGCAGACACAAAAAGCTGGAGTAACGCAGCGGGTCAGACAGCATCTCTGAAGAAGGGTCTCGACCCGGAACGTCACCTATTTTTCTCCACAGAGATGCTGTCTGACACGCTGAGTTACTCCAGCTTTTTGTATCTGTCTTCGGTTTAAACCAGCATCTGCGGTCCCTTTCTGGTGTTGAGGGAGTGGGTGTGAAAGTGGGATATCGTACTCAGAATGATCGGGTGTTCGATGGCCAGCATGGACTTGGTGGGCTGAAGGGCCTGTTTCCCTGCTGTGTGTTTAGAATGTATTCAAATGGCAATATGTGGAATTTCTAACATACATTGAGGTTCGAACAATCTCTGCATTTGAGAGGGATAGTTTTGCACCCATTCTCTCTGCTCTACGGGGCAATCTCTGCGGGCACAGGAGAATGTTTACCAAACCACATTTGAGTTCCAGTGCCCCACATCACTTCATCCCCATTCATCTAACTTGATGTTGAATGTTGACATGGTTTCATTGTCTACTGTGGTTACCACGGCCTAGCAACTCTGTGAAGAATTCTGTTGTATTTATTATTGTGTTGTATTTCATCCTCAAGCCCATTTGTCCAGTTTAGAGATACAGCGCGGAAACAGGCCCTTCAGCCCACTGAGACCGTGCTGACCAGCGACCCCCCCCCCGTACACCAGCACTATCCTGTACACACTGGGGACAATTTACAATTTTTACCAAAGCCAATCAACAGACAGACCTGCACGTCTTAGGAATGTGGGAGGAAACCGGAGCACCCGGAGAAAACCCACAACTGGAAGAACGTGCAAACTCCGTACAGACAGCGCCCGTGGTCAGGATCGAACCTGAATCTCTGGCACCACAAGGCAGCATCTCTACCGCTGCGCCTCTAAGGAGGAAGAGATAGTGATGGGACTTGCGTATGGCGTGCGCAGACTAACAAAACACCACGTCTATTTGTGTTGTGCACGTCGGGTTGATTGCATTAGTCGCAACAGGGTGGACCACGTGAAGGTTGCAATCTCCCACCCTCGTGCGATGGGACTGAAGCAGAGGGAGAGAGTGTGAAGGAGGATAGGGGTAAAGAAATGATGAGGCTGTGGGGGGAATGAAGAAAGGAGGAGAAGGAGGTGGACAAACAGTGTAACTGTGTACGGTCGATTATTTGTTGGGAAATATGAAGCTGAACATCTGATGATTGTTAAAATAAAACGTTACTTACTCTCGACAGTGGGCCACAACAATCCTGGACATTGAGAGATCATTCCCAGTGTTCCTGAGGAAAGCATTCCGTTCGGGAGAGATGGTCACTGTCGGGATCAATTCTGACGGCACTCCGGACCGCAGATGGTGCTTCAGGTGGGAACGAAATAACAGGGAGGGTGGTCTTACGTTTTACTGCTTCATCCTTACGCTGGTGCTGTGTGCAACCCTGACCCCCAGCTGCTGTCTCTGTGGAGTTCAATCCCCTCCCTTCCCACCTTCCCCCTCCCTCCCCCCTCCCTTCCCCCCTCCCATCCCCCTCCCATCCCACCTCCCCCCCATCCTCCCCCCCTCCCTTCCCCCTCCCCAACCCCCCCCCTCCCCCCCCCCCTCCCTTCCCCCTCACCCCCTTCCTTCCCCCTTCCCCCTTCCCCTTCCCCCTCCCTCCCCCCCCCCCCCCCCCCCCCTCCTCCAAGCCAAGACCCTCCCCCAGGTGATTTTGTTTCCTTCCACATCCCAAGGGGGTGAGGGTAGATTAACTGGCCCTGGTGTGTGTGTGTGGCAGGAGGAATGGGGAGTCTTTTAGTTTAGAGATACAGCGCGTTGGAAAACAGGCCTTCAGCTCACCAAGTCCACGCCGACCAGCGATCGTCCCGCACGCTGAACGCTATCCTACACAAACACGGGACAATTTACATTGACACCAAGCCAATTGACCTACAAACACCGCACGTCTTTGGAGTGTGGGAGGAAACTGGTGCACCCGGAGAAAACCCACGCAGGTCACGGGGACAACGTGTAAACTGTATACAGGCAGCACCCGCAGGCAGGATCAAACCCGGGTCTCTAGCGCTGTGAGGCAGCAACTCTATTGCTGTGCACCTGTGCCGACCCAAATTGATGGCCATGTGTGAGAGAATAGGTTACAGGGAATAAGTGGTGAATGAGATTTTTCTGAGAGCTGACATAATGTTATTATCAAAACAAAATAAGCCTCACTGCATCTTTTTGCAGAGAGGCTGTTTTAGCTGCACTGCACCCTAATTCACGCTGTGGCAATGGGAATCGGTTTACGACTGATTATGTTCATAAGGCCATAAATGTTAGGACCAGAATTAGGCCATTCAGCCCATCACATCTACTCCACCATTCAATCTTGGTGATCTATCCCTCTCTCCTAATCCCATTCTCCTGCCTTCTCCCCAAAACCCCTGACACCCGTACTGATCAAGTATCTATCTATCTCTGCCTTAAAAAATATCCATTGATTTGGCCTCAGCCTTCTGTGGCAAAGAATTCCACAGGTTCACCACCCTCTGACTAAAGAAATTCTTCCTCAATTCCTTCCTAAAGGAACGTACTTTAATTCTGAGGTTATGACCTCGATTATGGTGGGGAAAGCTGGAAGATAAATATTGATTTCTCTAATTTCAAGCATTCCCTCTCTCTCTGTCCCTGCCCCACCCTCGTCATCCTGCTAGTTCCTCCGTTCGCATCAAAATGATCACCTCTTTCATAGCCAACAATGGATCATTGTGGGCTCCACCTTTCGCTTGTCATCTGTGGCGGTTCTGGTTTGTTCTGAACCTTTTCGTACTTCCAGTGTCCCTCTCCCCGGACTCTCAGTCTGAAGAAGGGTCTCGACCCGAAACATCACCTATTCCTTTTCTCCAGAGATGCTGCCTGACCCGCTGGGTTGCTACAGCACCTTGTATCCTTTTGTGCGGCGGTGGCAAACTGCACGGCTCAGGGTTCGATGAGAAAAGGCACAAATTAGAGACGTTAGACACGTTAAGGACAATGTTCGTGCCTGGGGATTTACACTCTCTGCTCCTTCACTTCATGGTCATCAAGTCTCGTTGGCCAAAGTGCTTTACATTTGTTATAAGAATAGTATAAACAAACAAACTACATACATATATACATATAGCCCTCGCTCAGTGGACGTCAGGAAAGGCTTGGGAGTATAGATAAGATTTTAGTCGTGACTTAAATGAGTCGATGGAGGGGGCAGTTCTGATGGGAAGGGGGATGCTGCTGTTCCACAGTCTAGGAGCTGCAACCGCAAAGGCGCGCTCGCCCCTAAGCTTATGCCTAGACCGCGGGATATTCAGCAGCCCCAAGTCGGCCGATCTGAGTGACCTGGAGGTGGAGCGGTGGGTGAGAAGACTTTTAATGTAGGAGGGGGCAAGCCCATTGAGGGCTTGGTAGACATAGAGGAGGGTCTTGAAATGTATACGGAACCGCACAGGGAGCCAGTGGAGAGAGGCCAGGATCGGGGTGATGTGGTCCCTTTTTCGGGTGCCCGTCAGGAGTCTCGCTGCGTAACGATAATCACAATGCCTCTTTCTCCCTGTATTTGTTCATCCAGGGTGGATGAGGTTAATTGGTCTCACTGGAACCAAAACGTTGGCATCATTAACGAAGACCCAGGCAGGAATGACACCTACCAGTTCGAAAGCGGCATTCCACAAACCATGGGCCGGCTACGTCGAGGTGCGATGTTCATACGTACTCGGAGCAGAGTTAGACCATTCGGCCCATCAAGTCTTTTGCTCAATATTGTGAGACGTCTTGGGCACCATATCTGGGGAGGGATGTTTGCTGGCTCTGGAGAGAGGTCGAGAGGAGGTTTACAAGAATGGTCCCAGGAATGATTAGGTGGACAAAAATGCTGGAGAAACTCAGCGGGTGCAGCAGCATCTATGGAGCGAAGGAGATAGGCAACGTTTCGGGCCGAAACCCTTGGGTTTCGGCCCGAAACGTTGCCTATCTCCTTCGCTGCATAGACCCTTGGGTTTCGGCCCGAAACGTTGCCTATCTCCTTCGCTCCATAGACCCTTGGGTTTCAGCCCGAAACGTTGCCTATCTGCTTCGCTACATAGATGCTGCTGCACCCGCTGAGTTTCTCCAGCATTTTTGTGTACCTTCGATTTTCCAGCATCTGCAGTTCCTTCTTAAACACCAGGAATGAGTAGGTTAGCCTATGAAGGGCATTTGACGGCACTGGGCCTGCACTCGCTAGAGTATAGGAGAATGAGGGGGGGGGGAACTCCTCATTGAAACCTACCGAATAGTGAAAGGCTTGGATAGAGTGGATGTGGAGAGGACGTTTCCACTAGTGGGAAGAGAGTCTAGGACTAGAATGAAAGGACGTTCCTTTAGGAAGGAGATGAGGAGGAATTTCTTTAGTCAGAGGGTGGTGAATCTGTGGAATTCTTTGCCACAGAAGGCTATGGAGGCCAAGTCATTGGATATATTTAAGGCAGCGATAGATAAATTCTTGTTTAGTGCGGGTGTCAGAGGTTACGGGGAGAAGGCAGGAGAATGGGGTTAGGAGGGAGAGATAGATCAGACAATCGACAATAGACAATAGGTGCAGGAGTAGGCCATTTGGCCCATTGAGCCAGCACCGGCATTCAATGTGATCATGGCTGATCATCCCCAATCGGGCATGATTGAATGGTGGAGTAGACTTGCTGGGCCGAATGGCCTAATTCTACTCCTATCACTTATGATCTTATGAAGTCTACTCTGCCATTCAATCGTGGCTGATCTATCTCTCCCTCTCAACCCCATTCTCCAGCCTTCTCCCCATAACCCCTGATACCCTCCCTCAAGCTCAATAGCGACGAGGTATTCCTTAAATCTGCTCTTGCCTGTAAAGTGATTGGGATTTTTGCTGGGATCCGATCATTGACTGACCGCGATTAATAAACGCTGGTTTGTTCTTCTTTCCCTTCACCCAGACCGCTGGTCAACTGTGGTCCCTCGAGTTGTGGAGCTGAATAAAAGTTCCCGACCTGACGATTACGTGGTGGGGATGGAGCATCTGTCGATGGAGAGGAAGTATGGATACAGCAGTTTACACCAGAACAAACGGGGGCCAAAGGGCGACACACACATTTAAAGCAACGGCCGGAGCCTGTACTCCATGTTCTGACGGATGCTGGAAGTGAACTCATTCACCAAGCCAGAATCAAATTCAAACTTAGTAGGAAGGGGCCCTTGCGTTTACTATTGATTGCCACAAAATGCACTCTGTCCTTTTTTTGTGATCGGTACACATTTTGTGACTGTCCAGAGTATCTTGGAAGTATTCACTGTCTACTCCAGGCTGTTGTGCAGCCATTCCCCATTCTGCTGAAACATCGCTGGGCCAGAGTCTCGATGAAATATGAATGCTTCCACCTCTCTGGGTTCTCGATGGGGTGTAATTGGGCCACAGGTATTGTAATTATAACACCAGAAACGAAAGTAAGACCCTCATGTAGGTTTCAATAAGTTGATGGCTGATTAGTCAGATGAAGGGTCTCGACCCGAAGAGTCACCTATTTCCTTCGACCCATAGATGCTGCCTCACCCGCTGAGTTTCTCCAGCGTTTTTGTCTAGCGCTGATTAGCGGCACTTTTCTTGATTCCCTCTATATCTAAAACACGCCTTTCAAAATAATCCCAGTAGCTGCACTTTGGATGAAGAACCTTCTCCTTGTCTTTGTCTTATACGAGTTGGAAATCGTATAAGGCCCCCCTAGTTTCATCACTTGTGCCAAAGTTTATTGCAAACTGGAGCCATTTTGGTCACAGACATTTTGGCCATTTTTCCAGAATAATTGGATAAAATTGCTAAACATAATGCGGAGTGCAGTTTTAAATTGGTCTTCTAGTGGGACACTTTTGCCTGTGATTTTGATTCTTACAATGCATTCCACCGATCACTTAAAAATATGTGCTATAATTTATTATATCTGAGTGAAAAGGGAATCTCGGTTCAGAACAAGTTCATTTTTTTTTCTGCGCGAAAACCCGGTATTTAAATAAGTGTTGATTCTTTTTATTTTTCCTCAATAGTTTAGTTCAAAGGACTTTACTGGCACTTGTAGGGTGCATTCGTGTTATTGAGTGAATGGTGTTGTGTGTTAGGGACGCTTGCTGTCAGCAGCAAATACTGTGTCTGAAGAAGGGACTCGACCCGAAACGTCATCCATTCCTTCTCTGCAGAGATGCTGCCTGTCCCGTTGAGTTACTCCAGCACTTTGTGTTTATCTTCTGGTTTAAAGCAGCATCTGCAGTTACTACCTACGCAAATACTTGGGGTCTTAGGGTTAAAGGAATCAAGGGATATGGGGAAAAAAGCAGGAACGGGGTACTGAAGTAGGGTTTCGGCCCGAAACATTGCCTATTTCCTTCGCTCCATACATGCTGCTGCACTCGCTGAGTTTCTCCAGCACTTTTGTCTACCTACTGATTTTAGATGATCAGCCATGATATTGAATGGCGGTGCTGACTCGAAGGGCCGAATGGCCTGCTCCTGCACCTATTTTCTATATAAATTCTTAAGGATTTGACCATGTCTCAGACCTTTCACACTCCAGGGCAATTTGAGGTATCGGTTTGAATGTCTCATCAGATCAAAAGATATAAGTGCAGAATTAGATCATTCAGCCCAGCAAGTCTACTCTGTCATTCAATCATGGTTGATCTATCTTTCCCTCTCAACCCCATTCTCCTGCAGGATGCCAAGTTAAATTGATCTCATCTGCCTGTACATGATTCATATCACCACCTCTAGCAGTGTGTGCCTGGCTCACACCACTGCCCCGCACATCTGCATTAAATGGTCTCCTTCTCATCTTATAGCTAAGCCCCCTAGTGTTGGATATATCCACCCTAGGAAAAAGGTTCTACCTGATCTATGCCTCTCATAATTGTATATACCGTTATAAAGTATCCCCTTACGCTTGTGAGTCCTTAGCTTCAGATTAAATTTGTGTGAGGTTTTGATTAGGCACTTGGTTTGACCTCTAACTTTAAGGATTTTAATCCAATTTCATTGTACTATCAGCCTGTGAACTGCATTATTGTTAATGAATATTATATTTTAAATATTAGCAAAGAAATAGAGTTATTTGAAAAGAGAAGCATTCTGTCAGCCCATACCAGAATTATAGCAAGTCCTGTCCGGAAACATATGATGTTTGATCTAGATCAATACTGGGGTTACTCTGAAGATAGACACAAAACGGTGGAGTAACTCAGCGGGTCAGGCAGCATCTCTGGAGAGAAGGAATGGGTGACGTTTCGGGTCGAGACCCTTCTTCAGGCTGAGAGTCAGGGGAGAGGGTCTATCTCTATCCCTTTCCGCCCTCTAGGGTTATCCAGCAGCTGCTTAGATTCAGGGTTGTTTGAGTTTCCCGAGCTTTTGCCAAGGTTTGGGTCTCTGGGATAGGACGCAATGACTTATAAGTGGCTGCAAGGTGCAGGAGACACCGACTGTGTGAAGAGATTAAAGCATTATTTATTTCACAACCATTCAACCCCAGCCAGGCCACAGTACTGATAATCAGTATTACTAGCTACTTAGTAATACCTCGGGTTAGTTGTCATTTGTTTTCTCTGGAGGGAAAGTGTAACTCTAAAATTAGAACTAGTATTAAAATAGCGAGGTGGCACGTCGGTAGAGTCGCTGCCTCACAGCGCCAAAGACCCGAGTTCGATCCTGACTGCGGGTGCTGCCTGCACAAAGTTTGCACGTTCTCCCTGTGACCGCGTGGGTTTTCTCCAGGTGCTCCGGTTTCCTCCCACACTCCAAAGGCATGAAGGTTTGTCGGTTCACAAAAACAGCTGGAGTAACTCAGCGGGTTTCTCCAGCTTTTTTGTCTACCTTCGATTTTCCAGCATCTGCAGTTCCAAAGGTTTGTAGGTTAATTGGCTTCGGTAAAAATTGTAAATTGTCCATGATTTATAGGATAGTACTAAGTGTACGGGTTGATCGCTGGTCGGTGCGGACTTGGTGGGCCGCTGGGCGAGTTTACGCGCCGTATCTCTAAACCAAACAATGTTATTCATGAATGTACTTGCACAAGTGGTTGTGGAAATCAGGCACTACACAAGGGGGTGGACAATGGATCAATTAACATTTTCAACATGATTGTGAAAATAAGGATTGAGATTAACATGGCAGTAAAGTTGAGGTGTAGGTCAAAGGTGATTTATCAGAATATTGAAAGAGGCATTAATAGTTTCCTCCAGTTAACTTGGTGTGCAACGTATTATGTGATTACGTATGTTATTACTGGAGCAGAATTGGGTTGAATGATTTACAAAGTTGAAATGATCATGAATTTCTATTTCATCAAATGTTATTGAAGTTTTGGAAAGATTGGGCTGGCACTTTGAATTTAAGTTAAGTCACGTTAATATATAACTAGATTTACAGAGGAGTTATTATCACGTGGGGCATTAGCTGGAGATTGTTAACCCAATTAAAATATAGGTCCTCATTGTCAAATCCAGATGAACATGTCTAACTAAAGCCTTGACCTTCAAACATTCCCTGCTTAATGACCAATTTATATGTTGAATCTATTTTATTGTTATGTATTGAAAAAATTATAAACATGTTGTTATCTAGATATAAACCTATAATATAAAACATCACGATGTGTTGCACTGCAGAGTAAATGTATATTGAGTCAAATGTAATATTTATGTATCTACAGAATTGCACGTTTCATTCATCAGTGCCAAAGATTGTTGTTCTGTACGTAGACTTTACAGCTCAGAAGATGCATCCGATATTTATAATAGAGTTTTTAACCATTTTTAAAAAACAACCATCTTCCGTGTGGACTCCCTTATATTGCCAAGTGTAAACTTCACTGGATATAGATCAAGTAGCCCTTGCATCCCCTCTCTCTCCGTCCCTCTCACTCCAGTCAGCGTACTAGTTTCACTGCCATCTGCTGTTCACTGTTTGTATTACTCATTATCACCCCCCTCCCCACAGCCAACAATGGACCATTGTGGACTCCACCTTTCCTTGATCATCGTTGCTGGCTTTGATCTGCCTTTTTTTTCCATATATTTTATTAATTTGTTCGATGTCTCTCTTTTTTCATATCTCTCAGTTCCTTCTTCCCTGACTCTCAGCCCAAAGAAGGGTCTCGACCCGAAATGTTTTGTTTTTGAGAAAACGTATTTGTTGTCTCCAGAGCCGCTGAGTTCTTCCAGCTTTTTGTGTCTGTCTTCCTTAGATTCAATCCCTTGTTCACAATGAGCCATCTGCACATTTGCAAAGATTCTCAGGGGTGTGAGTGGGAGTGGGAGTGGGAGTGGGAGAGGGTGCCCCAAACACAAAGAGCATGTGTGGATGTGAATGAGTGGCCAGTTCAAACTCGTCTCTGAAGACGGGCATAGTCTATAATTTGGTTCATTTTTTCACATTTCCACGCATTGCGTCCTTTACTTAAGAACCTTCAGCCCTGTTGTATATCCACACAGTTCAATTAAATTATTTAAAAATAATGTGTCAATTTAATTTAGTAGTCAGTCTGAAGAAGGCTCCCGACCCGAAACATCGCCTATCCATGTTCTGCAGAGAGACTTTCTGACCCGCTGAGTTTCTCCAGCATTTTGTCCTTCCTGGGTCAGCCAGCATCTGCAGTTCCTTGTTTCTACTCTAATTTAATGTCAAGCAGTGTTATTCTACCTCAAGGACATTGCTGGAAATGGGACTTACAGTATTTGAACAGCAAAGCCATTGAGATTGTTAATGGGAAGAATGGATTTCGAAGAGGATAAACGTATCGAAAAGATTAGCCCCAAAAAAAATCCAGTAGTCATAGATTATGTCATAATGGCTTGGTTCAATTGTTCAAGTCAAAGAATTAGGGAGTGTCGTTCCATGATCTTGGTTGATTAGGACTTTTTAAAATGTATATTGAGGAGCTAATTGTACTCACAGCACGAATATCACATCTTTGAGGGAAGTGAGGGGGAGTGATCTGTACATTAGTATGAAGCTGGTTAAAATCTATAAGGTCAGAATTATAAAATGCATTTTGCTGATCCAAAGTATAACATGCCTAGTGATCAGTGTCCATTTTTGAATAATGTTGGTTGGAAACCCTCCATGTAAAGTTCAGGGACTCGCTGCTCATTTTGTTGAAGTGAGCACACACTTTGTAACCAAGTTTTCAATCCAGCATTTCTAATAAAATATTTTTTTCATGACTGCTTTCATGTCGCATATATCTGTGGATTATAACATGAGAAAATTACTGGGGAAATTAAACATGATATTGCATTAGCGATGATTCGAGAAGATTTATGACCGAGTACTCTACATTCTTCAGTTGACGGGATGAAGCTGCAAGCAATGGTTGGTTCTGTGCCCTTGGAACTGGGCACACAACTGCAAGACTGTGACCTTAAGCCTCATGGCTGGGTTATGTTAATTACCTTGCCTCCTTAAATGCAGGAGTGGGAATGTTCATTGCAATGTTTAGAACAATTCCTCAGAAAATGAAGCAGTCCTTGCAACATACACACAAAACCCCCAATGGCATTCAACTGCGGATTGGTAAGTGGCAGGTTACGACCAACTCCAGCAAGACAAAGCTAATCATCTAGAGCGCAGCAGTAGAGTTTCTGCCTCACAGCGCCAGAGACACTGGTGCCATCCTGACTACGGGTGCTGTCTGTATGGAGTTTGTACGTTCTCCCCGTAACCTGCATGGGTTTTCTCCGGGTGCGCTGGCTTCCTCCCACACCAAAGGCATATAGATTTGTAGGTTAATGTGTGTAGGATAGTGTTAGTGTCCGGGCATCGCATGTCGGAGTGGACTCGGTGGACCAAAGGGCCTGTTTCCGCGCTGTACCTCCAAACTAAACTAAATCTCAATTCATTGTTCATTGTACAATTAAACACTTTATTATATCAAATGCTGGGCGATCTCATCCAACATCTTTAAAGGCAAGGTACTGGATGAACTCAGTGGGTCAGGCAGCATCTGTGGAGGGAAATGGACAGATAGCGTTTCATATCAGGATGCTTCCTCAAGACCATTTGCCTCCCCAGGTGCTGCCTGACCCGCTGAGTTCCTCCAACAGTTCGTTCTTTTGCTCAAGAGTCCAGACTGTTTAATTGTCCGATGAACCAACAACAGAATAATGAAACCTTCAGCAGTAGAACCGGCCTGTAAACACAATACACAGTTACAATATATCATTTAAAATGTACAACCACAATACCAGTGTGAAGACATCAAACAAAATCTTCCAGTATCCGCAATATCTTATTGCCATCTTTAATGTAATCCAGGGATGGGCAAGAACAGCAGTTGGATCCTGGTAAAATTAGTAGTCTTGGTTAATAACTCTTAACATCATCAAAGACCCACACCATCCTGGCCACAGACTCATTTCACCATTGCCATCGGGGAAGAAGGTACAGGCAAAGATACTAGAGGAGGGTACAGGAGCCACAAAACTGTAACAGGAACAGCTTCTTCCCCACAGCCATCAGGCTATTAAACACAACAACAAATACGCTCTGAACTACGACAGACTTATTATTAATGCACTATATTTATTTATTTATCGAGTATGCGTGCATGTGCATGTATACACACTGATTTTTCTTTCTCCCATTATGTGCTATGTTTAAATATTCTGTTGTGCTGCAGCAAGCAAGAGTCTCATTGTCCTATCTGGGACACATGACAATAAAACACTCTTGACTCTTAATCCTTTAAAAAGAATAATTATAGAATGTGTAGGAAGGAACTGTAGATGCTGGTTTCCACCGAAGATAGACATAAAAAGCTGGAGTAAATCAGCGGGACATAGAAACATAGTAACTAGGTGCAGGAGTAGGCCATTCGGACCTTCGAGCCTGCACCACCATTCAATATGATCATGGCTGATCATCCAACTCAGTATTCTGTACCTGCCTTCTCTCCATACCCCCTGATCCCTTTAGCCACAAGGGCCACATCTAACTCCCTCTTAAATATATCCAATGAACTGTTCAATTCAATTCAATTCAATGGCCTCAACTACCTTCTGTGGCAGAGAGTTCCACAGATTTACCACTCTCTGTGTAAAAAATGATTTTCTCATCTCAGTCCTAAAATACTTCCCTCTTATCCTTAAACTGTGACCCCTTGTTGTGGACTTCCCCAACATCGGGAACAATCTTCCTGCATCTAGCCTGTTCAACCCCTTAAGAATTTTGTACGTTTCTCTAAGATCCCCCCCTCAATCTTCTAAATTCTAGCGAGTATCCCTGACAGGCAGCATCTCTGGACAAAAGGAATAGGTGTCGTTTTGTGTCGAGCCCCTTCTTTGATGAAACGTCACCCTCCCTTCACTGCAGAGATGCTGCCTGTCCAGCTGAGTTACTTACTGTTGGTTACTGAGTGCTGCAACTCGGGCGTGTGGCCACGAGAGGTCACTGTGGTGCTACTTAATCAGCAGAAAGCTCCCTGTCCACTCGAACACACTAAACTTGAAGGAAGGTGCGATAATAAATTGCACTGTGCACTGTCAGTATTTAAACAGTCCTCAAATTAAATGGACAATCCTCTCAGTCAATGTATGCAGCACCATCAAGGGCTTGTAAAACTGTTCCAAGGTGAAGAAATGCAAAAGAACCATTTGCAAAAGCTGGCCATTAATTAGCAGACTCAAATTAATTTCTCATCAGAAAGAAATGTATAGGAGCCTGATAAGGGTAACCCACCAGATTCACAATGGGCTTATTTCCAGCAACCACCAGGTTTAGTTTACAGTGCAGAAACAGACCCTTTCGGCACACGAACCAGCGATCCCTGCACATTAACAACACCACACACACACACAAGGGACAATTTACAATTATACCAAGCCAGTTGACAATTTTGGAGTGTGGGAGGAAACCAGAGCACCTGGAGAAAACCCACGCAGGTCACGTGCAGAACATCCAATTGCGTACAGGCAGCACCCGTAGGCAGGATTGAACCTGGGTCTCTGGCGCTGTAAAGCAGCAACTCTGCCGCAGCGCCAGCGTGCCGCCCATGGTTCTTGATCACTACACATTAACCTCAGCAACTATGAACCGTTTCTTTGGATTTAATTATTATATATTATACTAATGTGTGGGGTGTATATGGGCCTGAAGTAAGGTTTTTGTTGTATACTTTCTAACATTTTATTCTATATAGTATCAATAATCAAAAGCACATTATTTAGTCACTTTGAGCAGCTAATTGCACCGTACTAATGTTCAAGAAGGAACTGCAGTTGCTGGAAAATCGAAGGTAGACAAAATTGCTGGAGAAACTCAGCGGGTGCAGCAGCATCTGTGGAGCGAAGGAAATAGGCAACGTTTCGGACTGAAATCCTTCTTCAGACTGATTTTGGCTGCACCGTACTAATACCCTGTAGTATGTTTGCAAACATTCCCAAGAAAGAGTTAAAAATAGATTCTGAACCTCATGTTTCAAGCACTCTTGCGATTTTCCAAACGGTTAAGATTCTCCAAGAGATGTTACTGTGAGCTCGCCCAGATAATCAACCAAATGACTCGGCTTGTACTCGCTAAAATTTAGAAGTTTGAGGGGGGATCTTATAGAAACTTACAAAATTCTTAAGGGGTTGGACAGGCTAGATGCAGCAAGATTATTCCCGAGGTTGGGGAAGTCCAGAACGTCACAGTTTAAGGATAAGAGGGAAGTCTTTTAGGACCGAGATGAGAAAATCATACTTACACAGAGAGTGGTGAATCTGTGGAATTCTCTGCCACAGAAGGTAGTAGAGGCCACAGTTCATTGGATATATTTAAGAGGGAGTTAGATGTGGCCCTTGTGGCTAAAGGGATCAGGGGGTATGGAGAGAAGGCCGGGATGGGATACTGAGTTGGATGATCAGCCATGATCATATTGAATGGCGGTGCAGGCTCGAAGGGCCAAATGGCCTACTCCTGCACCTATTTTCTATGTTTCTAAATTACAGCAGGCACGTGGATAGCTAATTGTTCCCTTTGACCCAGGCTGTAAGTAAGCACATCTAGACTTCAGGATCTCCCAGTTCAAGGTCTGCTGGCTCCTTTTCCTGACATCAGCAGAGTGGTAAACAGCTTTGCACGTCTCAGACAAGGATGATAATCCCTCTAGTCAGTCTGTACATCCTCATCTGGTTACACTGCAGAAAGCTATCCTCCAGCATCAAAGAAGAGGCAATCGTAATTATAGGTGACAGATTAAAAGGCAGCAGCCAGGCTGTTTTTCTGTTTGAAGAGCGTTTGCAAGTCTTTAATATAAAATGATAGATGGGGCAGGTAATTAACCAAGTGATAGGGGGTTTTTTTCCTCCACAAAATTTACTAAAGCTAAAGCAGATTGAGGAGATTTTAAAGCACGTGGCGGGACAAACACATTTGATGATTTTCCAGAGTGTAAAGCCAAGTTAATTGAAAAGACCTGACATCCGATAAGTGGAATCAGCAGGGAGCCAGTGCTAATATGGCCCTACGGTAGGATTTTAACTTTTTCAGATGATTGTAGGTTATCCCAGAGGTCAATGGAGGAGGAACTCACACGTAAATGACAGCTCCCTCCTGCAATAGTCAGCTAATCATCTTGAGAATAAAATTCTGAAACATGATTTATTTTCTCTATGTATTTTAAATTTACAATAACTTCGTAACTGCTCATGTAACACACAAATCTTTTAAAGTCAGCCAGAATCCACTGAAACACCAACCCTATTGCCAAGGATAATAAGACTAGTAGATTTGAAGATTAGTCTTTTCCTATGCATTTTCTCTTTGCACGTACAGGTTAGTACAACTATTTCTTACAATGCCAGCTCACTTTCATTTTTGCTCCAACTATTGGCATATTGTTTGGAGACAGCAAATGAATATCACGGTATGGTACCCTATTTGTCAGGAATTCTTACTTACTTCTTTTCCCATCCTTAGTTTCTCCCCACTTTTGTTGTCCTGCTTTAGATTGTGTTCATGTCTTTGGCATCGTAGGTGTGCAGGCTTACGAGAATGATTTGGAAATGTTGACAAGTTACAAGGTCAGATGAAACAGGGGTTGCAGTATACCTTTCACTCCCTTGGCTCTGTTCCACAATTCAATAATGGATGATCGGATTTTGACTTGCCTTTGACTGTTGTCCCCCATAACCATGCCTAATGGTGCTTACCGTTTGTAAGCACCCTTTGTGGGCGACTATTTGCATACCCTGGTAAGGCATGCAAGCAAAGAACTTCACTGTAACTTGCCACATGTGACAAGAAAGTATTCAATTCTACTTCAATCAAATATCTGTCTAACCCAGCCTTTGAATACATTCAATGATTCAGTTCCACAGATGTCTGCGATTGCAAATTCCAAAGATTCATGACATTCTTGCTCATTTGCTCTTTAAAAGCATGCCCCGATATGCTGAAGCAATGATCCCTAATACTGGATTCCCCCCGAGGGGACACAGCATCTACCATCATGAACCTTCCAATGAGATCACTCCCTTTTCCTCTCGACTCTAAAGCACATCGGCCAAACCTGCTATAATGTTTCTCACGAGACATGGTGATATAATTTTGTTGGGAAGGTGGGAAGGTCATATTTGCTCGAGCTGGACATCACTGAATTTATCAACTTCCTATTTTCAATTATGACACCGGCACAGCAAGATGAGCTTTCTCAACTTATTCATCTATTCCCCGATCATGGGCATGGAGGGCAAAGCTATGAGCGTTACCATATCCCATGCCACAATCCAAGTATTAATTCCCTTCACCACCCAGTGGCAACTCCGGCATCAGCCCTCAAACCTGTGACCTCCATCACTAAGAACAACAGCTTCATGTGCATCGGTAGACCAAAACCAGTATGTCCTTCTCCAAGTTGCACACCATATCCTGACTTGGAAATATATCAGCACATCCGAATTTTCACAGAGTCTCTAAACCATTGAACGTTGTGGGAGTGCTTTTTTTGAGAAGGACTGCGAAGGTTAAAGTGGTGAGTTCACATACATCTTCTCAAGGGCAAAAGGAGATTGGTTATAAAGGTTGGCCATGACAGCAGAGCTCAGATACAGTTAAAATGAAGAAGTATTTTCTATTGCGATATTGCGCCTGCAGACCTCAACCCCTCTCATGAACCAGTTGTTGATGCCCAGTGGCTTTGTGAAGCCAGTGTCCTTCAGTGGGTCCCAGATCCATTTTCTAAGCCATTTTAGACGATGACATCAACATGCTGCATTCAAACTGTGCTTAAGCACTGAAATAATTAAACATACTTACTTGTACAAATGAAATACAAAACAGCAAATTTATGACAAGATAGCACGCCTGAAGGATCTTGTCCTGAAATGTCACCCATTCCTTCTTTCCAGAGAGGCTGCCTGTCCCACTGAGTTGCCCCATCATTTTTTGTGCATCTTCGGTGTAAACCAGCATCTGCTGTTCCTTCCAACACAGCCCATTTATAAAATGAGAACTAATTAATCTATTTTTTAACTACTGAAAAGGTTACTCTAACGACCAAAATACACTAACTACTAAGTTTGGTTATATTCCCCATAACACACTCAGCTTTATTAGTTTCGATTTAATTGTTGGTCCACACACCAGGTGCTTAAGTGCCCATATGCTTTTGAAAGGCATGGAGTCCATTGAGATTGAAATAATGTGTAATTAAGTTAACATTTTTAGGTTCAGTGACCACAGGAGGACACTTTCACACCTCCCAAAGTCTTCTTGCTTAATTGGCACATTGCCAATGTTTGTAAGCCAAAAAAGAGCCACATCATTAAAGGGAACCACAGAGGATTATGACAACTTCAGATGGCCTCCAAACTTGGCTTTAGATTTCTGTACAAAATGTATTTGTGTTTCATCACTCAGCCTACGACCGCTTCATGCAAAGTGCAAAACTATGGAATTTGACATTGAGAATACTTAATGTTTACGTTTGTGAATCTAAACATCACTTTTACAGATTTAGTCTAGTCTAGTTTATTGTCACGTGTACCGAGATACAGTGAAGGCTTTTGTTGCATTCTATCCAGTCAACGGAAAGACAATACATGTTTACAATCGAGCTGTTTACAGTGTATAGAGTTTTAAGAGAGTGGAGTGATTGCAATATGCAATTCTAGATTGGTTTCTGTGGCTAGCACGCTGCTTCTTCTTCTTGGTTTCTTGGTCCTCCAAAATATTCCAAATGGAATTTAAACTGGAGGGGGTGGAGGGAAGACTTAAGCCAGAAAGGGTTTTTGGGAAGAAAGAGCTACATTAAATTTAGTTGTATCTGGTTGGGTAACTATGGTAGGGTGAAGATTATTCCATGCCTTAATTGTGCAGGGGAAGAACAAATTGCTGTACACATCTGTCTTGGTAGCCAGGATCTCAAATTGGATCGAATGCCCTCGACTGCTCCTAATTGGTTCGGGTTTGGTGTGGGTTTTGTAATCTATATCGGGCTGGCAATGTAACATTTTGTAGAAACAGGTCAAACGGTGAGCTTCACGTCTGTCTTGGAGGGGGTTCCACCCCAGTGAATTCAGAAGTTTGGTAACACTCGCTTCTCTCTCATAGGTGTTAGTAACAAATCGAGCTGCCTGTCTTTGGACACGTTCGATGGAAGAAATGTTTTTATTTGTGTATGGGTCCCATGCTGCAACTGCGTAGTCCAAATGAGGTCTAACGAGGGTGAAGTATAGCTTCTCCTTGACAGAAGTTGAACAACGATGAAAGTTGCGCCTCAGAAAGTTTAGGATAGTCTCCTGGGTTAGACGCCATCTTGGAATTATTAATTATCAGTTATCCAAAAAAATCTGCACAGCAAGCAAAAGTCTTAACACATCTTTGCAGTGATTAATTACATTTTTGTCTATTGCTTGCAATAATTAGTACTAAGAGTTCCTGCAACAACCCCACAAATACTTGACTTAAACATAATGAAGTTAATTCTCGTACACGTTGCAGAAGAGAGTCAAGAGTCATTATTTCATGTTATTTGCTTTATTCATTTCATGTCAACCAATAATAAAATAAAGAAACAGAATAAATAAAACATCTACATAAAATAAAGAAGTTTCAGTCCTGAGATCGACAAAAAATAAACACAAAATTCATCAGGGTTGTCTGAATAGCAACACAGGGTTGTGCCCTGTTTAATCTAAGGGTGAGAAAGCATATGTGTAGGATGAGGGAATCATAGGCACATTCAGAGTAGTTAGTTCCAAGGCCAGAGAAGTTACAGCATTTAGTTACATTTCTTCAAATAAACCAGCTTTCTTCATTCATACATACACAATATTACACCTTATTTTCCTGAGGAAACATTTACAAAATATTTAAAACACAAATATGGAAATACTGCAGGCTTTTAAAAGCAAGGTGCACCTAGATGGTAATTGCGAACTTCTTTCTCTCCCCATTTGTTTCACATATAAAACTCGGGATAGACGGAATGTGTTTCTCTATTCATCCCCACAGTTGGGCAGTACCACTCGATAACTCTCCAAGATACAATGATGTTTCTATTACTTAGCGTTGCATACAAGTTTATTTAGCTTCATGGATCAGAAAATTTTAAATGTTTTCTCTAATTTGTGGATTGCAAATTCACTTGAAGTCTGTTTTTAAAACTCCTATTTTGTCCCAATTGATTAGATGGCTGGGTCCAGATTTGTCATGACCATAACTATTTCAATTTAAAATGACTAGAATATTCAGAGAACAAAATTAAAAGCTGGAATGGAAAATAAGCGGCCACAGAATGAAAATGTACGTTTTAGAAAAAGTATTGAAGGGGTTATGTTGGAGGCTTCTTTGGACCAAGATGAAAATAAATAAAGTAATAAATGGGATTTGAACCCATAAATGTCACAATGTGAGGTAACCATTCACAGATATGAAGGTTTTGCCCCCTTCCCTGATGCCTATTTTTGTGACACTGAAATAAATGTCATTAACAATGCATTGTTTGTTTTGCTAGGTTATATCAAATAAATGTCTCATATTTTTGCAATTAAAAATCTTATTGCACAGTACTTAAAAAATTAATACAATTGCCATTTCTTCCAAAAACGTATTAAGACATAGCTGTAGAAGCACGTTCCACTACATTAGATAATGGATGTCTGGAGAGGACTAGAAGGCAGGAAATTATTATCGTATAACATCTTAAGGACAGAAAATATTTATTGTAAATGTGATATGCCATCTATTTTGCTTATGGGTGTTCCTTCATGTAATAGTGATAGGTTGCAACAGCAATAACTTGACAGCAAGTACTGTGTCATTGTTGTCCAAGAATATTCACTCTGGGAGATAATCTGACAATTTTTGAAAGAAGTAATACATTATATGTATATCGTATATAAATATAACATATTACATTATTAGATATGTACATAATTTCCACCTATTAGAAATTACATTAGTAACTACAATGATTAGATTTTCAAGGGGATGCCACTGAAATAGCTTCTTCCACACCTAGTATAACCCACCTGATACAAAATGGCAGGTTCTGATTTGACAAAAACGTCTTATAGATGGTATTGACTATGCCAGATCATTGAAAATTCTTGTGTTAGAGAGAATGTAAGCCCTTTTAAATGGCACTGGAGCACGGTGACTCTTTGCATGCTGGCTTCTGTGGAACTACTTACATCGGCTATTATGCATGATCTGCCTGGATAGCACGCAAAATAGCTTTTCACTGTAGTTCGGGACCGTCAAACCAATGGATAATTTACCTGGACCTAGCATGCAAATGTTTTTCACTCCACCTCAGTCCACTTCACAATAATAAACTTCAGGGCGTCTGGGATTATGGGGAGAAGGCAGGAGAATGGAAGAAAGGAGATATAGAATAGCCATGATTAAATGGCGTAGACTGGATGGTTGAATGGCCTAATTCTGCATCTATCACATGGACTTGAACCAATACATTTTGCATCTGGTTATTATATCCAGTAATATTTTGAAATATCATAACTTGAGAGTCACAAAGTTCCTGTTGCCATCAGCTTTAAAGACATTTTTCTGGCACTTGTTCCAGCAAATTAGCCCCAAAAAGCAGAACTTAATAACTTCACAAATCATTCTAAATGCAGTCTTAGTTGGAAATCATATTCTAGTGTTTCTTTACTCAATTAGCACGACTCAACCATCAATGTTTAAGTTTTAGGATCTGGAATTCTCTTCTTAACAACTTTTTGAATCACTTCCCTCTGGAAGGCGACTCCGGACTGTCAAAGTTGCCACAGCCAGACATAAAAACAGTTTTTATCCACGAGTAGTTGCTCTACTCAATAGCAAAAAATCTGTAGCCTCCCTTTGATCTGGTATTTTGTTGGTTCACATGCTATATCAATGGTGTTTCATCATTAATGTTTTATTATTATTAATGTTTAGTGTTTTCCGAGTCATTTGTAACTTTCACTTTATGTCATGTTGTTACTTGTGGGCGGAGCACCAAGGCAAATTCCTTGTATGTGAATACTTGGCCAATAAACTTACTTACTTACTTAAACCACTTTGCTTCTCTTAAGATACAGCTTAACTTTGATCATGCTTTTGGTCACCCGTCCCATGCCTCCCTAAGTGGCATTGTGCCACATTTTGTCAGAGAAGAATTACGCAAGGTAGCTTGGGACTTTCTAAACAATATTAGATGCTACATAGAAGTAATTTGCTGGACAAAAGAAAGTAATTTGATTTCATTAGGTTTTAGCAGAACTTTCCATCTATTAACTATGGAGATATAGCAGTTTATATTAAAGTAGCCTTGAGCTAATCATCTTGCCAAAAGATGGACTTATTAAAAATAAAAATACCGCTGACAATCAATTCATAAGCACTTCTTCTAAAGCAAAGTGGCTTTTTGGAACAGTGGCTGATGCTCAGGTCAAATAGATGCAACCTGCAAAATGTATTTTCATAACACAGCAAACTGTTGGCATCAGTTTATACAAACAGCTTGATCATCTGTTTTTATTAAAGCAGTTGAGGAACATTAAATCAGAAGAAAATCATTGTGTAATTGTACTTGGTGCAATTATTTTTCAAACTATCAAATAACAATTTGGTTATAACGTTCTAAAGAAAAAGGTGATTTCAGCAGAAATGGAGGTACCCGTGAAGGTAAAACTTCATACTTTTTTGTCCACACTCAAACGTTTTGAGAAATGACCTGTGCGATTTAATTTTTTTCTGAACTAGATAACATTTTGAGAATGATTTAAAATTGATTACTGTGATTACACCTCCAGCTAAAATTCCATTTGGAATATTTTGGAGGACCAAGTAACCAAGAATGAGGGAGTAGGCATTGTTTTCAAGAGAGAGTTAGATTTAGCTCTTAGGGCTATGGGAATCAATGGATATGGGGGAAAAGCTGGAATGGGGTAATGATTTTGGATGATCAGCCATGATCATATTGAATGGTGGTCCTGGCTCGAAGGGCTGAATGGCCTACTCCTGCACCTATTTTCCATTAAGTGCTATTCACATGTATTTCAACCAAATGTATTACGCTTAACACACCATAAATTTCCAATTTAACTAAAAAACAAAGAAAAGCTGCTCACTTTCACACTGCCCACTCAGTCAATTCACAGTAGTTGGTTTGTTTATCTGGGTTTAATTTGACTTGCAGTGAAAATAAGTTTAATCACATTTCATTCAGACGGCAATGAATTTTGTATTAAATTGGAACTGATAACATAAAAGGAATGAATTTCAGATCTTGGGAATGAGAGAGAAGCAAAATAATTTTATAGCGCTAATACAAACAACTGAAAAGTTGGATTTAGCCTGAAAATAAAACGCGGGGAATAGCCTCTATTTCAATAGCTCTGTTTTGGTCTACTGCTAATGGGATTCAAAAAGTAATCTACTAAATTCAATTTCAAGTTTTGAATTTCACTATGCAACCCTGTCCACCCTATGTTAAAAGATGCAATAAAATGTGGGTGACTCATACTGTGTCCTTTCCTCATCGGTTATCCTGTTGTGTAAAAGCATCTTCCTTAACAACAATTAAAAAAGTAAATTGCAATTGTTACCAAACATGCTTGATCTGCGATAAGCACCCAAGAATATTCTCTTCTTAAATCTTTCTACTTATGTTTGAAATTTTCCACGAACAAAAATGTGTGCATTTGCACTATTATTCTAATCTAATATCTAATGGAAGAGAAAAAATTGAAACATTTGTTACAGATGGGCATTGCTCTCAAGTGATAAAAACAAATTTACCCTGAAGTGCCCGAGGATGCTTCTTTTGTCTGCACGAGTCTCCTACATTGATTGTGAAAGCCACCCTTCCTCACTCACCCTTGTTAATTACAAAGGACAAATTCTGTCCACAATGCCATTGAAAATGTTGATGAAATTCTATGAACAGAGCTTGTCCTGAAGCAAATCCAGCCAGTGACTTGAATAGTAACTTCATAACAAAAGAGTAAACATGGGTACTTCCTTATTTCCTTATTTATTCCTTTTCTTATTACTTCTCCAATCTACAAAATCTTTGTCAGAAAGGCCGTCAGTTCGCCTAACATAAATTCAAGTCTTTACATTTCATTCACCTGCCTCTTCTTAGCAAGCAAGGAAAAAATATTTGTATTTAGAAGGCAGGCTTTTCAATTGCCGAAGCTTTCTAATGACTTGCCATATGTTACTGTGACTTAACAGCTGAGGGAGAAAAGCAGAAAGACTAAGTGCTCTCAGCAAAATCCTATTTTGAATTTAATACCATTACCCTAATGCATGGGGATTATTGTTTGGCCAAGAATATGTTTGATCCAAAGTTATTAGGGTCACCTGTAATAACTCCAGGATTCTACTTGTATCAGTGAACTATGCAACGATTATCAGATGAAGCTGAACATGGTCTTTCTCTGCACAAAATCTATTCAGAGGCCACTTTGCTATGTCTCACTTTAGCAGCAGTAACAATTTTATTTGACTTTATTTTTTTGATAATTTCAGTTTGCTCTGTTCAATGTGATGATTACGAGGCAATTGGTAACTAGGGCTTTACTAGGATAAGGATTTTTTCCCGATACATGCATTTCAGATTATTTAGGACACTTCCCCAAAACTATTTCAAGGGAGAAATTAGTTGTTGACTATTCTATAGAAAATGGATCGTGTTTTTTATGTCTGGTGTAAAGTTCAATGTACGGAAAGTTTTACACTTCATTAGCATTACAGATCAGATTTTGTTTATTTATGATGCTCAACTCCAGTGCCACAACTAAGAGGTATATGCTATTAATAACGGAGATGCTAGTAGGCACATATATATCAAAGGACATCAGGAAGGGGTCTCACATAGAGTAATTTAAAAAACATCTTAAAGATATGTTTTTAAATGCAATCGACAGTGCCACAATACATCCACTAGAGGTAGTGGTTGCTTTTAAATAGATTCTCCATTTACGTCAATGGTAATCAATATGGTTGGAACAGTCTACCATCCATCATTATGGTGATATTGGCAGCATAAAATCTGTTACACTATCACTGAGCTATTTTTTGCATTATAGAGTGGCCTAACCACATGGAAACAGGGCAAGATTGCACGGTTTATAAATGTCATGTAGTAGCTTTCAGAGGTTTAGTTCTTCTCCCCAACCTGTCCATTAGCCTGCTGAGACTTAACAAAACTTTCAAGAAATCATGGATGGTCCAGATCTCAATTCCAGGTATTTTGCTTGTGGAATGTTTAAAAGAATAACCCAAATCTGGAGATATCATTTCATAAATGGAGGTGACAGTTTTTCTCCAATAATATTCTGCGAGAGGATCCAATTGGTTTAGCAGGAACAAAAATGTAACAAGGTGGGGACAAATGAGGGTATTTAAAAACAGAGCAAGTCCAAATCCTTTTGTAAGTAAGATTATAATGCTTCACACTTTGCTGCAAAATACTTATTTAGATATTGTGCTTACATTTCACATTACCATCTATATGGAAAGGAATAGAGAGAGGGTTTGTCTATTTATCCTGTACTCATTCTGGGGAAAAGAAAATCACATTTGCTCAAAGGATCTTAACTCAATAATAATCAAGAATCCAGAGTTTCTAATTCTAGCCAGGTCTCATTTCTTGTACGGAAATACCTGTATATTTTATTGTGGTTGATCTCAGAAAATTAGAAAGTTGGAAAGTGGAACGTGACCTGTACATAAATAAGACCAATATGAAATAGTTCACGTATACTTTGAAGCTTTTGGTCAGGTCAGCCATGGAGGAAAATGTTTGCTTGCAACCTGTATCATTTTTTTTAAACTAGATTAAAGATTTATCTTGCAAATTGTGCACACATTAACTTTGAAATTAAGTCCAATAACAGAAGTTTGGAAGATGCAAAAATATTTTTAGCACTCAACTTGCATATATATTTTTTTATTGAGATGAAGAATGTGATTATTAAAAAGGAAAGATCTTGGACATTCATATTTATCATCAGCATTATCGACTCCCAAGTAGATGCAGAATGAAGCTTCATTTATTGTCCAAATCTGTGGCTTAGTCGAGCACTTCATACTTTTGTTTTCCTCCATCACCAAAATAATTGCAGAATGTTCTGAATCGTGAGCTAACGCCCAGATGAAATTAGATGCTATCGCAAATGGATTTCGTATCGGGCCCTTGTAGCCAATTGAGTGAGAGGCCTTTGACCTCATAATTTAGTTGAAATCAAACCCACAACCAGAGGTGAAAGGGCAGTGTATAATTGATCATTTGATCTAGCCTCTTTACAATGAGAAATGAACCCAGACATCCAATCTAGAACCTATGGAATATGACAAAAAAGTTTACAACAACACATATGTTATAATTGATCTTGATTTCCACTCCCTGGGACCAAAGGATCACTATCTCCATCCCAACTACTATACTTGACTGGTATAAGTGTCTAATATATCTGAATATTATTACTGCTCACACAAAAAAAAGAAATTATTCAATGCCAAAAAATTCCTATGCACCTCACAATTCCCTCAGTTGTTTTTCTCGAGCTAAATAAACATAAGTGTCTCTCGTATCACATTCTTTCTATACAATTACTCCCATTGTGCAATTTGAGATAAATATATTTTGTTGTTTTTAATTTTCTTCCCTTCCCCCTTTGAAGGTTAAGTAAACAATTGTGCGCAAAGTAGATAAAATTAAAGTAGGGAATAGAAATATTTAAAGCAGTCATAAGATAAAAATAAACATTATATATATAAAAAACTTTTGGCAGTTGGCTTTGAAAGCACAATCTGCAAAACTCTGAACACATTGGCAATATTGCCTGCATGTGCTACTTATGAATTGTTCAATAGTTTCATGTAATTCATATAAGCAGAGCCCAGTTGAAGACCTGATTTTTTTTTAAGATTGCGAGTTCAACAACGTAGTACTCTTAAATTTGGATGGATTTTCGTGGTTTGCAGGAAGATGTTAATACTAGCACTCGCCTGGGAGTATTTGAAGGTTTTTTTGAAGTTTACTGTAACATTTTTTAACCAAAACAACTTCAAAAGAAAAAGTAGTCAAGATTAATGGATAGAAGATCACCGCAGTCCTGTTGCTTTGACAACGCACAAAATTATACAACAGAAAGAATCCAAATAAATTAATCACATTATACTATATCCTAGAAGACCCATCTCCATTGGTATAAATTAAGAACAAATCATTGGTATGAAGTAAATTATGAACCAAGATGAATATTTTAGTTGGTGTTATGCTAATCAAAAATACTAGAAATATGTAGAGGTACATCTGTAGAAAATATAAAGAAAAAGAATAGTATTCTTGCTGCAGACAGGTATGTCAGAATTCTTAAGTTGTTTCAAATAGTTTTATGTCTCTTAGCAGTTTTCCTTTCCTTTCAAGAAAACCCAACTGAATCAAACAATCTGCATTATCCACAAGAGTTTGAGGTTATAAAATTGAGGAGAGGTGCCTGGCAGAGAGATTGCAAAGGACAGTTACAACTATCTCAATCTATAATTCATTCTTCCCATCTGGTTAATTATGAGGCAGCAACAAATTTGAGGATAGATTATTACACGTGGTTCTGCAATAACATTTTAATTGCATTCCTAAGAAATCTTGTGTAACGGAAAATCATGTTGTAAAAGCAATTGTGTCAATGGAAGAAAGGAATGGAGCGTTTCAGATTTGCAAGAACAAAATTATTTTTCCCCGCAGGATTTAAAACAAAAAGCTCTTCTTAAAAGTTTGTTTTTGTAAAATGATGGTTATATGTTACATTGTTCAATGGAGTAACATTGCACAAGTGTCAATAGAAGCGATTGGTCATCAATTTCAATGGCCTCTTGCGGTGAAAGTGGCAGCTGTGTTCTTAAGAGACAATGGTGTCACATTACTGCGGGGAAACTACACGGAACCATTTTTCTCCAAGTCTTTTTTTCTCCTGCGGGTCAATTTCCATAGCAACTTTTAAGTGGGTCTCTAATTCCCAATCGAAGTTGCGTTACAGCCAATTAGGTTCGTATAACACAAATAATGATCCCTCATTCATCGATCGTTTTATATCTAATTTGTGATGTGGAAACACATGTCAATGCAGAACTACCTGCCCTTATTTTCTGGATTATATGATATAGCATAACAGTATGAAATGTTGACAGAAAAAAGAAGTAGGTTCTTCATGAAATATGGTGGCAAGAGGCGGAGTGAGGAGGAAGTGGCAGCGTAAATTAGAGGAATTTCAAACTTGCAATGTCAATAATTGATTGAAACGGAACCATTAGCAATCCAAAGTATTAAACGGGCATTAAACAATGCAGTAAAAAAAGTCTGCGCCAATACATTTCTACAAAAGATAATGGCATGGTTTAAAGAAAATGTATGTATTTGTGGCATTAAATTACATCTGCTTTGATTAGGATACAGCTTATTGCAGTATTTTAACCACTGGCGGAAGTGAATTTGACTAATTTAATCAAACTTGTATTGGATAAACAGAAATTTGTGACAAACGCAGCTAATTTCTGAAACTGAAAATCATCAGACTGGAAATAACTTTCATTAATGGACATTTGATCATGAAAGCTAAATGACTGAGTTCAAATGCAAACTATCATCTTACAATTTCTCTCTCTAAGGTAGCAACTGAGCAGTGGCCAGTTGATCTCCAAGGAAATAAAGTGTACTTTAAAAAATTATGCCAATAGCCTTGTTAGCTCCCATAAACCCTGGTCATGCAGAGTTTATTGGCCAATTGAGAAATGCTGGCAAAGTCCAGGAACAGCTCATTTTACTTTATATTGGATAGGAAACAACTGGAAGAGGAAAGATGATACGCTGTTTAGTGGAATGCCGCTATATTATGGTGCCTACAATGAAAAATAATTAGACTTGATATGGTAGCTATCTTGGCGACTGACAATCATTCTTGCATGACGCACTATTATTTTGGAACTGTTGTCAGATATTAGTCTTTGCTATTCACCACAGCAGCACACAATCTTTGAGTGTTCTGCATTACTGAATAGGCATTTATTTCACTTAGAAAGTTAAAACAGTCAGTATATGACAATCAGGTTTTGTAGGAATGTGCTCTTACAACTCATTTTTACACCTAATGGGTTTTCTAGTCCTATAGAAAGAACAGCAATACCATATACAGTATTCTTCTGAGTGCATTTATCAATACCATCAACCCTTGCACCATCTCACAGCTTGCTTTGCTATTTTAGCACAATTGTGGGCATATATTTCATTACGAAACACCTTAAAACTAGCGATTCCCTCATGAATTAACTTTAACTTTTCCCTAAAACGTAGAGAGGAAAAATCATTTTATTTTTAGCAGCCAACACAAAATTAAAAAAAATCAAACAAAAATTAGGTTCAAGTTTTCCAAGATATTTTCTTTTATAATAATCTGGGCTGTCCCCACTTTTATCTTAGTTCCAACACAGTGCAATAACGACTCTCCACTCTGATTTAGGCAGTAGCTCATTTTTTTGTAATCATGGCAAAGATGACGATGACAATGACAAGCGGCAATGGCGAGGATCTCGGGACCACGTTCACAGAATTTAGCGCAGGATTTTAATTAAAGAAAATTCTGCATGCAGACCCATCAGCACATATGGCAAAGCTTTCTGCACCTTTCCAATAGCTCCACGCCCTCTGGTGTCCAATGCCAAATCCCAGTCCCCATTTTAGTGTATTTTCTTCTGATATTGCCATCTTTCAATATCAATACCAGCAGATTCCATGTTTTCATCAACCCAAACACATTCCAGAATCTTGTAATACCTGGGGCATTTTAAACACGCCACTTCATTTGCCTTTAACTACAGTATTGAGGCTGAAGACTTCTGTGTTTCTAACAGATTTAACACCATCGTACTATCTTTCTGAACAACAGTTATATCTCTCTATCTGTAAACTGGTAGTCGTATGTGAGCATTTTGGTGGTCCAATAATCGAGGTACTGAAACAGTCTCATATCCTTTACCCAGCATTTGCTCTTTAATGCAGGGTGGGTGAATATCGTTAATCAGATACTCCAGTGACTGCAGACTGCTACTGAGAATAGAGGTATTACATAGCGTTCTACTGGAGACACTGGCGAGTCCATCTGAAGGCTGAACAACAAGATCACGGTGCCCATTCGTGAGGTCCTGTGGATTATAACAGTCACTGTCTGGTGTCACCAATACACTATTCCATGGGGCTGCTAAATACTGCCCCGTTGAAAAATTACAGTGCATGCCCACACAGTTCAAAGGAGATGAAGGAATTTTTTCAATAGTAGGTGCCAAAGTGTATGGTCTTGGGACACCACAAACCTCTGGTGATTTACTTATAACTACCCCACCTCCACTGCCCGAATACATACGGATCTGTTGTTTCTGTTGCCATAGTAAATAATCCATTCCATCTGGATACGCCCCAGCTTTAGGTCCCGCTGCAGAAGCTAAACTCGAAGCAGTTGCCAACTCTGTACCTCCACGGCATTCGGGTAAAACTGTTCCAGCATATACCACACTTCCATTAACCATGCTGGTAAAACCATTCACTGTATTGCGGCTGGCTGTGGCTGGGCTTGGATTGGTAATTATAGCACCCTGACAAACAGCAGCTGAAACCTGTTGTGATGCCTGAGCCTGGCATTGCTGGTTGATCTGGTAAATAATACTTTGAATGGAAGGGAGATTTGATTGCTGCAGAGACAGGCCTCGTCCTCCTAATGGAATAACAGATTTGGCAACAGTTACATTAGGCGGAACAGGTCCTTCCAAAGATTTCTGGCTACTGTGGTAACTTATTTGCCCAGTACACGATTGACTCTGCGCTAAAGTGCTTGGCACTGGGTAGGCTCCAATGTTGCTATTTCCGACTTGTGCTGGGGACATTCGCGTCCTCTTGCCATCTGTACTTTTCACCACACTTTTGCTGTGTACCTTCACAATAGCTAAAAGACCTTGGTACCCTCCAGAATGTACAGGATATGGACTGTAGCGTTGTCCCGTTGTGTCATAGCCATTCACAGTCCTGTTAAGGTGCTTATGCTGAGGAACCCTGATATTTGTAGGAAAGATCTTGATTGTGAGTGGATTGTTAGCCACCTTCTGGGCATAAGCATCAAGTTCGGCTGGGCTTGGATACCGTGGAGAATGTGTGGATCTGACAGTCTCATCTGAAATAAAGTAAAACACAGAAATTAGAGGCGTACACTGTCCCTCCCTCTGGCACAAATAGGAATAGGATTTGAACAACAATGAAAACCAAGTTTAAAAAGCTGCAAGTATCCTTCATAAATGAAGATTTGGTGAAAGGCACCTGCATCACACTGATATTAGCTCAGCAATGATATAAGGGGAAGCTTAGGAGCGACAGCCAAGGTAGGATATTAAAAAGGCAAAATATCTCATCTCCATGTAAGAATCCAGGATGATGCAACAGGCCAGTTACAAAGTAATATTTTAAGGATTGTTTTAGGCTCCTAGACATACGACGAGGATATGATGGGAGGCAAAGAGAATGGTAAAACTTCAAAAGATTCAAAATACTTAATGTTCATTATTGCAATATTCGCTACAATTCTAGCCAAATTAGCAATGGGAACTTTATTGCCTAGGATAGATAATTGGTTGCAGAGTGGCAGCACACTGCCAGAGTGGGCGAGTTAAATTAATTATTATTGCTTTTGTTTTGCAATTTCTTGAGTTGCAGTTCCAAAACAAATGGATATGCAACTGTTAAAACTAAAATCCCACTCACTCAATTAACGTGAAGGCTGCCGAAAACGTTTTTTTTTTGGTATGTATGGCCTTGAAAATTTGAAATGATTCCTAGTTTGCTTCTTAACCTTCAAGCTCTAAACTTATTTTATTCTATCCATGCCCCATTAATAATATAAATAGCTTCCAGAAAACACTTTCCCCACCATGCACAAACTAAATCATTTTCAGAGCTAAGACAAATTTCAAAACTAAAATCAATGAAAATAAATCTTCATCTTATTTCCCAAAGTAATCATAGATGGTTTCTAGTGGCTTGTTTGTATAATTTTCTTACAGAATATTTTCCAATTTATATTGCTGTTGATTGCTACCATGGGTTTCTACAATATAGGATTACATTTTTGTCCTACCTTATTGAATGTCAAAGCAGTCAGATAGCTGTTTATATAGATAAGACAGTCAAACTGAGATTAAAAACAATGTGTAAGAAGGAACTGCAGATGCTGGTTTAAACCAAAGATAGACATAAAAAGCTGGAGTAACTCAGCGGGCCAGACAGCATCTCTGGAGAATTGAATAGGTGACGATTCGGGTCGAGACCCTTCTTCAGACTGAAAGTCAGTGGAAAGGGAAACGAGAGATATAGACAGTAAAACAGAGATATAGAACAAATAAACAAAAGATATGCAAATCACGGTTTAAGTATTTAATTCAAGTTCCAGGTATTTTCTGGGTTATAGCATATATTTCTTCGGATAAATGCATTTGAAACTTGTATTTCTTCACCACAATTTTTGCATACATTGTTTTAGTGTACCTCCCTAAAAGTCACACAGAAGCTGAGAATTTAAATACCCCCATCAGAAGGCTCAAGAATTCCTCAGTCTCCACGAGGACACTAGCGAGTTTAACCAGTTAAAAATCACTCAACTCAGTACCATAAAGCACCAATGTCTTTCAGAAGCTGGCTAGTTTACCATTCGGATATTGATTTGAAAGGTGATGTCACCAAATGGGAAAAACTCTCACTCCAATGACATCATATTTACAGGTTCCAATAATAAGCCAAATCTGGCTAGACAGTTTTTACATGCCACAGGCCGATATAAATCAGACTGAATGAACTGTTGGATTACTGCAGCACAGTGGCGCAGCAGTAAAGGTGCTGCCTTACAGCACCAGACACCCGGTTCGATCCAGACTACAGTTTTTGTCTGTATAGAGTTTGTATGTTCTCCCTGTGATCAAGTGGGTTTTCTCTGGGTGTGTCACCAAATGGGAAAAACACTCACTCCACATGACATCATATTTACAGGTTCCAATGGGTACAGCAAAATGCTGGAGTAACAGTTTTTACATGCCACAGGCCGATATAAATCAGACTGAATGAACTGTTGGATTACTGCAGCACAGTGGCGCAGCAGTAAAGGTGCTGCCTTACAGCACCAGACACCCGGTTCGATCCAGACTACAGTTTTTGTCTGTATAGAGTTTGTATGTTCTCCCTGTGATCAAGTGGGTTTTCTCTGGGTGTTCCATTTTCCTCTCACACTCCACAGACGTACAGGTTGGTGGGTTGACACAAAATGCTGGAGTAACAGCGGGACAGGCAGCATTTCTGGAGAGAAGGAATGGGTGACATTTTGGGTCGAGACCCTTGTTCAGCATCTGCTGTTCATTCCTACACAGGTTTGTAGGTTAATTGGCTTTGGTAAAATTTGAAAAATCAGATTCAGAATCAAGTCAATTGGATTTCTGAATAGCAAAAAAAAAGCATGGATAAACCTAATTTTTGCCATTTGTGAACGTGTACTTTGTTGCGCTTTTCAGCAAGGAATATTTTGTGGTCACTAAAGGGCAAGGTTAAAAATAACATAAGAGGAGATTAAAGTCTGGGTTGAGTGTGATATGGAGAATGGTAACATCATCAGATTCAAGTGTGGAGGCTTTCTGAAGCCCTGTTGGAGAGGGAATATCAGGGTAATTTCACGGATGCTTAACATTGCTTCTATGCCACAATGAGAACATGTTCTTAACTCAAACAATAAATCAACAAGAGTCCCAATGAAACAAAAATGTCAGTTTGATGCAATTTTACACATGAACAAAATGCAGCTCAAAAATAAAATTAAAATGGTGCTACAATAACTGTCCTGTCAAGCGAGTATACTGATGAAATAAAATAAATGGAAAATCCCAAATAACTGTCAATTGGATATCTGCTTTTTGGTAAAATGCTGTAAAAACACATTTGTTGCATTCATTACTCTCTCATTTTTGGGTTCATTCCAAGTATTAAAAGGGCCATTAACTGTGAAAAGTGAATACATTTTCAAAATATATACCACATCAAAAACAAACTATTTGTTTACAACGGGCAGGAAATTAAACAAACAAGAACATGCAAGAGTAGGCCCTAATTCAAGTTAAGGCAAGAACCACAGCATTATTTATATTCTTATAATTTTCTCCTTAGAACAGCATTTAAAACATAACTTTATCTAGTTTAAATTTAAATAATGTAGAGTACATGATTTAAAGTTGGCTGTAGTTTAAACTGGCATTTGGCTTTTTAGTCTAAATAAAAAACTAAATGGAAGAATATTTTTGAAATACTATTTCTATTATCTGCTGCTTTAAACTAATTTTTAAACAGACATGGCAGGACACTGTTGATCCATGTAATCCATATCCTCTTCTACTCAGTTGGAAAGCTGGGATGCGTCCAGTGTTTTCGACAAGCTCTGGTCCAGGAAGCATCATCAGCTGGAGAAAATGTGAGCTGTGGATTTTGGAACAGCTGACTTTTGTATTTCATCTTTGACAGAGAGTGTATTATGGGATAGCACATTTCAGGATGAGATCAGGGCATGGGTGACTGCTAGAAAGACAAAGGAGCAAAGGAGAAATGTCTGAGGGCACCTTTGTTCACTAACCTTTACTCAGCTGTGCACAGATTGGGAGGTAGGGGAGACAGGAATTATCATTATTATTTACTAAAAAATAACAAAAACCTTGTCAGAGAAACAACTCGGCAGTGAGATTCATGTATTTGCATCTATTGAAGTTAACAGGATCAATGAAGCAAGCTATGGAAATGTGTAGGAAGGAACTGCATGTTTACACCAAAGATAGACACAAAATGCTGGAGTACCAGGCAGCATCTCTGGAGAGAAGGAATGGGTAACGTTTCGGATCGAGACCCTTCTTCAGAAAATGCTTCAGTGTTGTTTCCGCGAACTTGCATAGACTACATTAACTAATTCTTTCACTTTGTTTTCTCAATTGAGAGAGCTCGACATTTAATATTAAAAGCAGTGGAATAAAGAGGTGCTTAAAACTGAAGCTTTAAATGAGAAAAGATAAGCTGACAGAGGACGCAGAGAGGCTCAGCATGGTGAATCATCATTTTGACTGAGGCTAGGCATAACATAACCGCTTTTTTTTTTTTTTTTTTAAGTATTTTTTTAAAATAGAACAAAAATTTGTTGGCACATAGGGAAGGTGAATATTTAGCATTTTTGCAAGAGAAAATTTGGTGGGTGCGCAAGGAGCAGGAATCAGACATTGAAATAATCTTCACGGGCCTTATGCTTGCATTGATATACTGTACCCAAATAACCTGCCATATCCTTTACTTAAATTTTGGTATTAAGTCAAGGATCAGACAGACCCATTTTAATGAGGATCACAGAAGAGCATGTCAAGAGATAAACCTGGCACAATCTTAGATGTGTTCTTCTCTTCTTCTTGTGTATGGTGTACACAACTTGTTCCATTTGATCTTATTTAGAGGTGTTATTAAAATAGGCTGTGTTCTGAACAGCTTTCAATAGAACAAGGCATTTGTATATTCAACTGATCTGATTGAAGTCCTACATCCTAAGTGCTGTGAGATCAGATAACATTTTAGTTGTAGGACTGAAGATCTGTGCTCCAGAATGAGCTGTCTCCCTAGCCAAGTTGTTCAACATAATACTAAAATCTACCAGACAATGTGGAAATTTGCTCAGGTAGATCCTGGTCACAAATTCCTTGATGCCAATTTTGTATTCAATAAGCTGGCTCTCCCTGGACCCCATGCAATCTAACATTCCAGAGCAGCCTACCATGCAGAACCGTATCAAAGTCCATTTACAGTCTTGTCAATCTTTTTGGTTACTTCTTCAAAAAGACTCAATCAAATCAAATCAAATACATAAGACATCTTGATTGATATGGTTTAAGGGCCTGCTTCCATGCTGTATAACTATACGAACCTATGAATCTATAAGCACTCTTGTGTAGTGAGTAACTCTTCTCTCGACATCCTAATTGTTTGACTCCTTATCTTCATGCAGGAAGCCTGAAAACCTCCATGTTGTACCACACAGAAACTACAGCTGTAACGTGATTTGGTCTTCCTGCTGCACAGAGAATTTGCTTAAACACCAATCTACTTTTTAATTAGGTATCAGCGTAAACTTGTAAAAGGTTTAACAATTTCACACTTCGATTGACTGTTTAAATAACTCCCATTGGGTTGTTACTGGAAGCTATCTACCGCAACAACCAAGAAAATTAATATGGAAACAAGGTGCAGATGCTTGTAAAGAAAAGGGCCCAAAGTGCTGGAGTAATTTAGCGGGTCTACAATTTATTACCATAGAGTCAGAGTCATAGAGTGATACAGCGTGGAAACAGGCCCTTCACCCAACTTACACCGGCCAACATGTCCCAGCTACACAAGCCCCACTTGCCTGCGTTTGGCCCATATCCCTCCAAACCTGTCCGATCCAAGTACCTGTCTAATTGTTTCTTAAACGTTGGGTAGGGGAGACGGGAATTATCATTATTATTTACTAAAAAATAACAAAAACCTTGTCAGAGAAACAACTCGGCAGTGAGATTCATGTATTTGCATCTATTGAAGTTAACAGGATCAATGGAGCAAGCTATGGAAATGTATAGGAAGGAACTGCATGTTTACACCAAAGATAGACACAAAATGCTGGAGTCCCTGCCTCAACTATCTCCTCTGGCAGCTTGTTCCATACACCCAGTGCGGACCTACATTTTTGGGGCCCTGAAGCATGAACTGTAATGGGGGCCGCTTCGCAACCAGCAATGAGGTCTGGGTAGCCACTGTTATCTTCTTCAATGGGGTTGTTCCACGACAGATCACCACAAATTTTAATTTCTGTCATAAATGTTAATAGTGTTTTAAATTAGTTATAATTATTTTATATTAAACATATTTAGAATGAAACATCCTTACTTCGTTTACGGCTAGCCTACATGATACTTTAATAACCATTACATTTTTATTTTAACTATTATTTTGTATTGAATTACACTATATTTTTTAAAAAAAAACTCATACAGTAGACCCAAAATTTTTAAAGCAATGTGGACTAAGAATGATATTCACCACAAGAAAAAAAAAGTATGAAGTATTAGCCGGGGGTCGAGGAGGCTGGTTAGGCCCTTGACGAGTGCCCTGGTGAAGCTCCTGCATTTTCAATAAATAAATTGAAAGTGATTCTCAAGCTTTCTGCTGGTAGTTTACAAAATAGCTTAGAATTTTTCTAACACATAAGCAGTAAAATAACCCCCAAAAGATATATATTTCATGAAATAGACAATAGGTGCAGAAGTATGCCATTCAGCCCTTCGATGAAAGCATATTCAGAATGCATGATTTATAGTGCCCTCCATAATGTTTGGGACAATGACCCATCATTTATCTATTTTCCTCTGTACTCCACAATTTGAGATTTGTAATAGACAAAAATCACTTGTGGGTAAAATGCACATTGTCAGATTTTATTAATTGCCATTTTTATACGTTTTTGTTTCACCATGTAGAAATTACAGCTATGTTTATACATAGTCCCCCTATTTCAGGGCACTATAATGTTTGGGACACCTGGCTTCACAGGCATCTGTAAATGCTCAGGTGTGTTTAAATTGCTTCCTTGATGCAGGTATAAGAGAGCTCTCAGCACCTAGTCTTTCCTCCAGTCTTTCCATCAACTTTGGAAACTTTTATTGCTGTTTATCAACATGAGGACCAAAGTTGTGCCAATGAAAGTTAAAGAAGCCATTGTGAGACTGAGAAACAAGAATAAAACTGTTAGAGACATCAGCCAAACCTTAGGTTTACCAAAATCAACTGTTTGGAACATTATTAAGAAGAGAGCACTGGTGAGCTTACTAATTGCAAAGGGACTGGCAGGCCAAGGAAGATCTCCACAGCTGATGACAGAAGAGTTCTCTCTATAATAAAGAAAAATCCCCAAACACCTGTCCGACAGATCAGAAACACTCTTCAAGAGTCAGGTGTAAATTTGTCAATGACCACTGTCCGCAGAAGACTTCATGAACAGAAATACACAGGCTACACTGCAAGATGCAAACCACTGGTTAGCCGTAAAAATAGGATGGCCAGGTTACAGTTTGCCAAGAAGTACTTAAAAGAGCAACCACAGTTCTGGAAAAAGGTATTGTGGACAGATGAGATGAAGATTAACCTATATCAGAGTGATGGCAAGAGCAAAGTATGGAGGAGAGAAGAAACTGCCCAAGATCCAAAGCATACCACCTCATCTGTGAAACACAGTGGTGGGGGAGGGGGGGGGGTGGTGTTGTGACCTGGACATGTATGGCTGCTGAAGGTACTGGCCCACTAATCTTCATTGATGATACAACTGCTGATGGTAGTAGCGTAATGAATTCTGAAGTGTGTAGACACATCCTATCTGCTCAAGTTCAAACAAATGCCTCAAAATTCATTGGCCGGCAGTTCATTCTACAGCAAGACAATGATCGCGAACATACTGCTAAGGCACCAAAGAAGTTTTTCAAAGTTCAAAAATGGTCAATTCTTGAGTAACCAAGTAAATCACCCGATCTGAACCCAATTGAGCATACCTTTTATATGATGAAGAGAAAACTGAAGGGGACTAGCCCCCAAAACAAGCATAAGCTAAAGATGGCTGCAATACAGGCCTGGCAGAGCATCACCAGAGAAGACTCCCAGCAACTGGTGATGTCCATGAATCGCAGACTTCAAGCAGTCATTGCATGTAAAGGATAGGCAACAAAATACTAAACACGACTACTTTAATTGGCATGACATTGCTGTGTCCCAATCATTATGGTGTCCTGAAATGGGGGGGACTATGTACAAACACTGCTGTCATTTCTACATGGTGAAACCAAAATTGATAAACCTGGCCTTAATTAAAATCTGACAATGTGCACTTTAACCACATATGATTTTTGTCTATTACAAATCTCAAAATGTAGAGTACAGAGGCAAACAGATAAATGATGGGTCTTTGTCCCAAACATTATGGAGGGCACTGTATCTCTTTTTGATCTGCCCCACTAATTCTAAATCAGTTTTTACTGTCCATTCTTGTGTCATGTTACTAAATGAATCTGAATAAATAACAAGGTTATTGCATTACTCATTTGGAGGAGCCTCAAGGGTTAATTGGCAATGAGTCAAAAATCACTCTCTCAGTCTAGCCTGGTTCTCATTGCATTGACCTTTTTGGCAAACTGAATACAAAAGATAAATGCTTCAATTTCCCTTCCTGCTGGTGCGGTCTACCCTCGGAGCCACTTCAGCTTCAAATATATATGATGCCAATTACTATGCCACTAATTAGCTGCCAACAGTCAAAAAACTCACATTTTTATTCAGAGACCAGAGTTAAAAAGTATGCAGAAGGAACAATCTTTCAACAATTCATAAGAAGTGTTGACGTGATTACATTGGCCATTGCACAGAGCTGGATTTAAAAAAAAATTAGTTAAGATGTTATTCTTGGTTTTATTAATGTTAAATGAACCAAAAATGTTAATTTGGGTTATTAAAAAACTTCAATCAGCAAGATACAAAATCTATCATTTTTTAAGTCCAACTAAAACACATTATTGCAATGATGAGACAAGGATATGCACCAATTCTGAAAGTTGTGCATCGATACTGATCTATGACATTTTCATTCCCTTCTTAGAAATGCAAACATCCTGCTTCTTCTCTGCCATGTTTAAAAGTGTTTTCGCTTCATTTACACAAAACAGAAAACATAATATTTTTTCTAACTGAGATCATTTAACTATAATAGTTGTCAATTAATAAAGTCTGGACCATAATGATGTTTAATGTGCCGAGATACAAGACGGAAAACCAAATTTGAAGGTCCTGATTAGGTCACATAATGTGAGCAAACGGAAGTGGTACGCGTTCCTTATTTGAAACCAAAGCTAAATTTGACAAGATGTGGCTATAATAAAATGTCTTATTTTGTTTGTTCCATTCCTGTTAAATGCTTTTGTAGAGACGTTTAAACCTCAAAGTATATCTATCATATAATAAATATCTTTGGTGTGTGGGAACTCTTCACGCACTCTTCTCAGACAAGGAAAACCTGCATGGTTACAGGGAGTACATGCAAACCACACTGAAAGAAATGGCGTCCGAATTGTTACTTGGTTTGCTGGAATTAAGAAGTAGCAGGTCTACCAGTAGTGGCACCATGTCACTTCATAGCACACGTGGCACAGCAAAAGAGCTACCACCTTACGGTTGGTTCGGTCCTTACTATGGGTGCTGCCTGTACGGCGTTTGTACGTTCTCCCTGTGGGTTTTCCCTGGGTGCTCCTGTTCCCTCCCACATCTCCAAAGACATACAGGTTTGTAGGTTAATTGGCTTTGGTAAAGATTGTAAATTGTCCCCAGTGCACATTTATCAAGGTCCCACACAAGCGATTAGTGAGCAAAATTAGAGCACTTGGAATTGGGGGTAGAGTATTGACATGGATAGAGATATGGTTGGCAGACAGGAAGCTAAGAGTAGGAATTAATGGGACTTTTTCAGAATGGCTGGCAGTGACTAGTGGGGTGCCGTAAGGCTCAGTGCTGGGACCCCAGTTATATAAAATATATATATATATTAACGATTAGACAAAGGAATTAAATATAACATCTCCAAGTTTGCGGATGGCAGGGAGAGCTGTGTGGAGGATGCTATGAGGGTGTAGGGCGACTTGGATAGGTTGGGGGAAGTGGGCAGATGCATGGCAGATGCAGTAATATTGTGAATAAATGTGAGGTTATCCACTTAGGTGGCAAGAACAAGATGGCAGATTATTATCTGAATGGTGTCAGATTAGGAAAAGGAGAGTTGCAACGAGACTTGGTGTCCTTGTACATCAGTCACTGAAATAAGCATGCAGGTACAGCAGGCAGTGAAGAAAGCAAATGGTATGTTGGCCATCATAGCGAGAGGAAATGAGTATAGGTGCAAGGAGGTCCTACTGCAGTTGTACAGGGCCCTGGTGAGGCCACACCTGGAGTATTGTGTGCAGTTTTTGTCTCCTAATACGAGGAAGGACATTCTTGCTATTGAGGGAATTCCTGGGATGGTGGGACTGACATATGATGAAAGAATGGATCAACTGGGCGTAAATTAATTGGAATTTAGAAGGATGAGAGCGGATCTTATAGAAACATAAAATTCTTAAGGGATTGGACAGGCTAGTTGCAGGAAAAATGTTTCCCATGTTGGGGGAGCCAGGGTAAGAATACGGGGAAGGCCATTTAGGACAGAGGAGGAAAAACTTTTTCACCCAAAGAGTTGTGAATCTGTGGCATTCTCTGCCACAGAAGGCAGTGGAGGCCTATTCACTGGATGTTTTCAAGAGAGAGTTAGATATAGCTCTTATGGCAAATGGAATCAAGGGATATGGGGAGAAAGCAGGAAGGGGGTACTGATTTTGGGTGATCAGCCATGATCATATTGAATGGCGATGCTGGCTCGAAGGGCTGAATGGCCTAATCCTGCAACCTATTTTCTATGTTGCTATGAAATATGGTTCCCCTTTACCAAACATTTCAATTTGAGCCACAGATACTTACCTGGTTACTATGACTCCTGAGATCAGGACATGATAATTATCACATTGGGGAATAAATGATTCTGTGCCTTCTTGCCACAAATATCTACAAGTATGATTCTCTGCTGGAAATATTCATATGTAATTAAAAAAAACCTAATCAAGATCCAGCAACAACATTGCACATTTACCACCGTGTCTCTAATTTATTAATGTACTATGCATTATAAATGTAATATTTATCATATATGTCTTGGTTCGAAACTGATACTAACCCATGTCATTAAAATAAATTGTTTGCAAAGTAAAAAGCATTGTCCTGCTGACTGTAAATAAGTCCTAGTCTCTAAAACTGAATATATTATGCAAATGCAACTACCAAACAGCAAATTTATTCAACAGTCTCTCTACAAATGATATAAACAATTAGTCATTGTACTGCATTAGATTTTGATTATATACAATTAACTTTCAAAGGGGGGAACAAACAGAAGTTTTCTGTCAGAACACATTATCACAACACAAAATAAAATCTTCTGACAAAAGACAATTAAGGAAAGAATCATCTGCTAAGACTTGCAAGTCTAAATGTGTATTATGGACATGTATACCTTAAAACTGCAAGACCACCAGAATTACTTAACTATAAGTATTTAAATTTTAAAGAGGAAAATATCTGAAAAGGATGAAGCAACATTGTCATCTTGTTATGCTTTTTACATGTTGAATAAGCTGGTTTTATCACAGACGTTTGCAGAATTAGATTACCTCAGGGCAAGTAGTTTATTATCTGTAGTCAAAGCGTCACCACAAATACCATTCTACACATAGAAGTGTCACATTCTATTTGTCTCCATGCAGTAGTATTAACAGAGCAGCAAGCAGGCAGTCAAATTCAAACAGCAGTGAAGGGAGGATTAAATTAAAAATAAAAAAAGCTGGGAAAATAATTCATACACATTATTATAGGGCTCCTTACTTTCCTACTTTCTCAACCTTTGAAAACTCACATCAACCCGTCTCAATGATAATGTCAAGTTTGAGAAAAGTGCAATCTTTTAAACTGTAGCTGATATAGCAAAAATGTACATGACAATGTAAAATGCTGAAAAGTTAATAATACTAATTTCACCCAGACAGTTGATTGAAAGGGATAATTCCTCTTTTATAAAGCAAAATTGCACAAAATTCCAGATGTGATCTTATCATAGTCCTGTTCAGTCACAGCAAGACATGCTCAAATGTTCTTGCAATTAATGCTCTCCGGCTACATCTCACACTGTGCACCAGTTGCTGAAAGCAAAGACCCCTCGGTTTCATCACTCTCTCTGTTTCATTAGACGTTCACTTACCCCAATTTAACACAATTTTTAAAAAATAATCTGATTTTGATTTTAAAAACAAATTGTGTACCCACACATATACCCAGGTTATCTCAATCCTCTTTTGTGAAGGCAGAACTGAAGTATTTTAATTGTTCTGTAATTTCCTTGTTCCAAATTATGATTACTCCATTTCACAATGTCATGCACACACATTTTTCTTCACAAATATTTTTTTTTCTCTTCACAGATTTATAGAAACTGTCACAATCTTTTTTTAATGTTCGCTGAAGCTTACTTTCATTCCCCATATTTCCCTGCTTAACCAATTTTAGTTTTCGCCTCCTTCACTGAATTCCAAACTGCTCACAATGTTGCATTACATGGCAATTTTGGATGCCTCTTCTTTGGATCCATTAAGATATCCACTTTTACTTTGGGAGTTATGGTTGGGCCCACTGTCCAGGCTTATTTTTATGCCGGACAGGAATAAATGATCGTTATAATGCATGTGACATTTCAAAAAAACTATCAATTGATATATCAACTTAGCAAGTGAAGTTCTTCAGTCTATCATAGTTAACTTACATCTCATACTTGGTTTCTTTTTAAAAAAAATTCAGGACCCTAGTTTCTAATTCGACTATTTAATTCTCCATCTTAAGGAAGAATTCTAACACTTCACGGTGGCTCTTCCCCAAAGGAGCATGCACAATAATAATATCAGTTATTCCTTTCTCATTGCAGGTTATACAGTTGAAGGAAGCCTATTCTTTAGTCGGTTCTTCAACAGTGGTCTAAACAAATACTCACCATGTTCACACTTCAGGAATTTCTCCTGCAGCTTTATTGCTAATTTAGTTTGACAAATCTATACATAGGTCAAAGTCACCCATGTAATTCAAGTATAATCTCACCATAAGAAGCTCCTTTGATTAGAGAATGACGCTCGAAATATTAGTCGATGTAATTAATGAAAAAAAACTATTTTGTGAATCAAAGCATTTGTTCTTTGCAATTTGCCTCAATTCCTTCCAAAACATTGTAAAAGCTGATGAGATGGGTGACAAGTTTATAAGGCCTGATTAATGATGTTCTGCAAGTAGTTTCTGCTATGTGAACAACCTCTGATCATGTAATTTCCTCCTTGAACAACAATCTCAAAATGATTTCCTTCGTCCATTTCAATTGGACAAATAACACAATTCTAATATTTTGTGGGTAATACAGCTTAGGGAAAGTTAGTATTGACTTGCTACAACCACCATGAGATGCAGTCATTCAAATATTCAACACACAATGGAATCTAGGTGGAGACTTCAATACTATTTACACCCTTGGGCAAATCAGCAAGATACAAGTTATAATGCAGACGGGTGGATAACTCTATATGTGAGAATCAAAAAAGTTTAATCTCCATTGTTGGCTAGTTGTTCCAGTAAGAAGTCATTCCAATGGCATAAAATATGTAAGATAGCTCTTAATAAATAATTGGAGGGCTATGGGGAGAATCAGTAGAAAGGCTGGTTCAGGAATCTTCTGTGCCAGAAGATATTACCCACACGCTTGAAGTGGCAAGACTACAGAGGTGCCCTGGATTAATGAATGCACCGCTGATGTTAATACACTTCTCTCACACTGACAGGCTCAATAACTACACAGCACTAATTCTCCAGAGAGATCATAAGCACTCATTTACACAAAGAAACAAGTTCAACTGACAGTGTAAGTAAATCTCAAAGTACATGGATAGATAAGAATACTTATTTTATTTCAAATAGCTTGAAACCAATAAATACAAACCCTTATTAAAAGTATGGAAGTCAAAATTGTGGTGATAACAAGTTTTATATTAATGCCCCAATCATTATTTTTAAAATATATCACCATGGCAAAATCTCCCTGTAGAACGAGTGTGACTGCGTGTGTTTGAGGGGGGGGGGGGGGGCAACTCTTCAGTTTTAGTTTGTTGGTTTGTGTTAGAGGGGGTGGAACATGTTCTCTGTCTCTTCCTTCGGGGGAATGCGACTTTTTCATGTCGTATCCCCCTTCTCTGCCTCCGTCTGCGCTGAGGCCTAATGGCGGAGCTTGGAATGATAAGCCAGCCAGGACTAGGATGGCCGGGGGCTGATTTCAGTTATGTGCTGGTTCTTTTTACAGTAGAGGCAATTAAGATATACAGTATGTTCAAAGGTGCCCAGATAGTTTAGGGAAATAATACGTTACTTTGAATGAAACAATTTCTGCTGGTTAGGGAGTATAGACCTCTGTGGAGTCTTTCATGCAGGATGTGATGGATAGAAATACTGTGACACCGCATAAGCTCCAAACATTCTCACAAAAATAGCACGTTTATTTGATACGTTAATTATTCATTCAGATCTGAAATGTACTGAATTTTGCTAACTGAGGGAGAGGAAGATATGTTTATGGAGTTATATTGTAGGTGAAACACCTTTTTAAAGATCTATCTATCTAATTCAGATCTGAAATGTACTGAATTTTGCTAACTGAGGGAGAGGAAGATATGTTGATGGAGTTATATTGTAGGTGAAACACCTTTTTAAAGAATTAATTGTGGAATGGATTTGGAGGTGAGATTTTTTTTTGCCTCTCCTATACAATGAGCTAACTTTCTTCTGTGTTATATGAATGTATAATTCCCAGTCAACTTAAAGATCACCAAGAATAATTGCTGGCCATGTTACCAGCAGTGTCCAATGGCAGCTGAACGAGGTGCTTTTGTTTCTACAGGATAAATACACTTCCATTGGCTGGGAAATCATGCATTTGTAACCCAACGACTTTCCTACAGAGCTACCAGGGAGACCAGCAGCTGGGATAGTGGGCGCAAGTCTAGGTGAGCAATGAAGATTTGAGGGGGAATTGAGAGGGTAGATGGTAAGTGAAAGGGGTCGAGGATGAGTGAGAGAGACAGTCAGGAATAGAGGGAAAGCGGTAGAGTGACTGCAAATGGGAGGATTTAAAGGAAGATGATCAGAATGTGAGACAAGAAAGAAAGAGGGGGGGCTGAGAAAATGAATATGATGATATTGTTCAAGAGTGCTCAGGCAGCAAGCTGTACCGCGGTGAAAAATAAGGTTTTTTCTTTACAGTTGGAAGAACAAGCAACAGGAGCCCACAGCCAAAACAAGAGGTAAACAGCTATAATCTCAAATGGAGCAGCATAAACAGAGCACCATCTACCGGAAGAAAAAAAAAAGTGATATGACAAAGTATATTATAACTATTTATTTGAAACTTTTCTATAATTTTAATAAAAACATTCTAGAATCATAGTCATACTGCGTGAAAACCGGCCCTTTGGCCCAACTTACCCATGCCGACCAACATGCCCCATCTACACGAAGCCAACCTGCTCGCTTGGCCCCATAACCCTCTAAACCTGTCCTATCCATGTATCAGTCTGAAGAAGGGTCTTGGCCCGAAACGTCACCCATTCCTTCTCTCCAGAGATGCTGCCTGTCCCGCAGAGTTACTCCAGCTTTGTGTCTATCTTTGGTTTAAACCAGGATCTGCAGTTCCTTCTTAACACAATATCCATGTACCTGTCCAATTGTCTCTTAAATGCTATGATAGTACCTGCCTCAATTATCTCCTCCGGCAGCTCATTCCATATACCCACCATCCTTTGTGTAGATCCCATCCCTGTGAGGGACTTTTCAGTCCAATTATATAATGTTTACAACAATAATATAGATCACCATCGGTTATCCGGGACTTCAAATGTAGTTTGTAACATTTACACTTTTAAAACACATCTTCATCAATAGCATGGAAGGTTATATCTCTTACATTACAATATACAGGTCTCTCCATCGTACCATGATACTTCAATTGTGAACAGTCCCATTAATCTTCTTACAAATTACCCCCAAATGTATAGTACAGACCAATGTGTGATATCCAGTTATTTAGGTCTTTTATATTTCTTGTAAATCCTTCTCTTCCGTTACATATACTGATTTTTTAATACTTGTTAAAGTCCAATTTGAATTATAATGATTGGATTGGTTTCATTTTAAATCCATAACGCACGCCTTCCTCGTTTTATTGGTGCAGAATACTACTCAGTGAAATGTTATTATTAATTTTGCTTCATTATTTTCAGCTATAATATATATAGACTATTGATTTGGATATAAAAGTCTGGGGATTGCCACTCATGTACACTCAACTCTATACAATTGAAGAAAAGATAGCAACTGGGAAATGGATTAGTGCAGTCAGTGAATCTCAGGGTAATAACTAAAATTCATCTTGGTGTTTTAAGAATTGTGATAGTCATATGTTTACCTCAAAAGTTCACGAGATTGAAAGGCAGTAATGTGCACAAACTAACTAATAGTAATCATGTAGTCAAACAATTGATTGGAAATTAACACTAAACATTTAATTCTTAAGACCACTTAGGGGGAAAGATGTCTTAAATTTGGACATAAATGCAAATAGATAATAGGATAGGAAAGGAACAGAGCACCACTCCAGGATTTCAGGGTACCACTCCAATCAAGTGTTCCAATGTACTGGTCTGCAAAATAGGGAAGGATGAGACTTTTAAATTTCGTTGTACCAGGTGCAATGACAATAAAGAGATTCATTCATTCATTCAACAGCAAAGCCCTCACGAGCATTTTCATTGAGCAATCACAAATATAAATTTCTACACTTGCAGTATTTTACTAAGAAACTCACAGGGATAGGCTCACGCACATGGGAGGAAATGGAGCAAATTATCCTCATCTTAACCAGAATCATTGATAATATATAATGCAGGAGGCAGTTATTCACCCAAGTGTATTTGTCCATTTCTAATTAGAGCTATCCTGTATAATTCCAACAGCCAGCATTGGATCTGTAGCCCTGCAGTCTTGGTTCTTCAAATATACAATTAAATTATTTTAAATGAGATGAGAGAATTTTTTGTCTTTACCCCCTTTCAGTCCCTTGCCACCTCTGAATGAAAACATTTTTTTTCTCATCAGTCCTTTAATATTTCTGCTAATTACTTAAAATCCACACCCCCTGGGTTTTTAAGCCATTTGCCAAGAGAAATAAATGTAATCTATTTATTCTAATCCAGTCCCCCTCATTAAATCGTATTTCCATCTTCTGTGTTCCAAAGAAAACAATCTTGGTTTATCAAATCATTACTCATATCTATAATTTTAAGACCTGACAGCAACCTCTTTAAATCTCCTCTGTCCCCTTTTTCCTATCTTATATTTTTCCTATTATATGGTGACCAGAACTTTATGCAATACATCAGCTGTGGTCTAACAGGCATCATACAGAGTTCTAGCATTAATTCCTACCCTTTTATTTAATCTGTTAACCACACAAATTAAAAGCATACGTATTCTTTTGAACAAATAAATTAAATCAAGAAGGAAAAAAATTAAAAAACAGACAGAATAATTAAAATTAAATCTAATAATCTAAAATTAAAAAACAGACAGAATAATTCAAAGAGATGAAAAAGTTGGACCCAGTTTTTATTTTGAACATTCTCAACTCCAGAATGATGCTTCGGTCAAATGTTCCCCAACACATGCTGTGCTGTTCTCAACAACCGTGAAGAACATCCTGTTAGTAATCAGACTGTTCTTCACGGATATTACTGCCAGAATTCCATTAAGAACAAAAAGCAGCAAGAGGGATAATACAAAACTTCGATGTATTCAATTTTGAACTCAAAAGTGGTGTTAGTTTAATACAGGAAAATAACATGGTAATGATTTCATGGAAACTAAGCAAATATATAAAACCAGCACTAAAAGCCCTTGGAGAGTCCATTGTCTCAAAATTCTTTGATAAATCTGGTAGCAACACAGTGGAATTTTTTGATAGAAGCACGAGGTTACACAAAATAAATAAAGAATATTTAAAAATTATCAGAAAATTTCAAATCTCATAAATAATAGCTACTAATGCTGAGATTGTCCAACTTGAACCACCCAATCAATTCTAACTATCGGACATGAATGCATTTACCTTTAAATTTAACAACCCCCTCCCCTCATTATTAGACTATGAGCAGAAAATAGAACTATTACTCTCTGATCAGGCATGACAGGAAAAATATGGAAAAAGTGTAAGAAAGATGGGGCAATGCCCTAGGTGGGGGTAAAAAGATCTTTTCTGATAATTGTATCTTGAAATTACACCGTTTTCTTGCCTGCTTACCCTTAATTTATAGATTTAAAAAGAAAAATTGTACCTTAAAATAACACATTTTACTTGCTTGTCACTTCTTAATTTACACAGAAAATTTGTGATAATCATACCTTAAATTGACACCAACTCCTTGCTTGTTTACACTTGTCATATTGAAAATATATATATTACACCTACACCTACTTGTAATATAATACCTGTTCTTTGCTTGTTTAATTAGAGAGAAGTATCCTTCACCATTGTATTTAAACGCCAAATGAATTTCAAATCCAACTTAACAGTTAGGATGAAAATGATGATCCATCTACTTCAAAGATTATCATATTGTGCTACATAGCTGCTCAGTCAAATTAAGTAGTGGACAAAACTATTAACATCTCAACCAGGAATCTAAGACAGTATTTGAAAATAACACTTCCCAAAATTTAAAATTAAAGATTTAATTTCTTTAATTCTATGATCAAATTATTTTTTTTTTTAAAAAGAAAGAAAAAAAAAACGAATAATATTTTATCTTCTTTTGATTGCTGGACATTTTCCGATTGCCAGAATTTGCCAAGTCAGTGACTATTAAGGAATGCTAATTGCTGACTCAATGGCGAGTCCAAGTTGGAAATGCAACAATACATTGTATTGCGCCGCCAGAAGGCATCCCGACGGGCTCCGGCTGCGAACTGGGAAAGAGGGCTTTATCGAGGCGCCGCGGTCTCGATGCCTCCTGGATCGCTGCCGAGAACCCCAGCCAGGGCCTCGCGGGTAGAAGCCCGGGTCGGACGAAGCGGCCAACGGTGCCCACGGCTGGGGCCCAGGTCAGCACCACGGAGGTGTGAAGTTAGGCGTCGAGAGCAGTGAGGCCTCAGCAGCGGCAGTGGTGAAGCCTCGCGACGATGGGGCAGCGGTGGCTATGCCTTACCAAATTTAAAAATCTGCGGAAATCCGCGGATGCGTGGAGAAATCTAATGAAGAAGCAAATCTCGTGGAGAAGCAAAATGTAGTAGCTTCAAAAGAGACAGCAATGACATTCTCCAATGGTAACCTGCAGTGTCACAAAATGAAACAAAAGATGCAATTGTTCTGTTCTAATGTTTAACTACTTGGCCATATATCATCATTTCAATTTCCACAGGAAATGGAAACTGAGATTGTCTTACCTAACCATTTTTTAAAACAGAATGCACCATGGTCTTTGTTCCCCCAAGTTCCTGGGCATGCATATTTTTGAAGATCTGTTCTGGACTCAGCACATTGATGCAATTATAAGGAAAGTCCTTAGACAATCGAGGATTTTTCATATGTCGACAAATATTCTCTTTTAACTTCTACAGGTGTATGCCATAGAGCATACGTTCTGTTTGCATCACGACCTAGTTAGCTAGGAGATTACAAAAAGTGTTGAATGCTGCCTGGTCCTGACCTCTCCGCCATCGAAGGAGGTGCTGCCTCAAAAGGCAGCCAGTATCATCAAGGACCCACACTACCATCTCATTCATCTTCTGCCAAGGAAGTATGAAAACCATGGCCTTCAAGTTCAGGAACAGCTTCTTCCCAATAAACCATCAGGCTATTGAACATTATAAATGCCAACCAAACTTTGAACTATGAATTGTCTTGGTTGCACTATGGACTTTTGTTTTGTTTCGCACTATATTGGGCTTTTTTACATTTCTTGCACTTTTTGTTTGTTTACTATGTTATCTTATGAGTAATGTTTACAAACCTGTTGTGCTGCTGCAAATACGATTTTCATTGCAGGGAGTACCAATGCATTGCAGCTCTCGGATGGTACTAAGGTGGCACACAGAGTGCGACATTATCATAGGTTCAGAGACCCAGGTTCAATTATGACCTTCAGATCTGTCATAGGGCGAACACGCAAAAAGAGTCGGTTTTCTCTTGGTGCTCTGGTTTCCTCCCACAAGCCAAAAGATATGCTGTTGGTAGGATGAAAGACCTCTGTAAATTATCCCTAGTGTAGATTGGAATATTGGAGGGTATGAGAGAATAACAGTGAAATAGGAATGACATTGAGGGGTGGCAACAGACTCAATTAACCCAATGGCCTCCTCTTCATTAGTGGTTTAGGATTATGTCATGTTTAGGTTTAGGGTGATTTTGGCACACGCACTGGGGTACAGTGTAAATCTGTGTTTTGCATGCTACCAAGCAGATCAAATATACTATACATAAATACAATCAAGTCAAACTGAAGTACAATGGGGAAAATAGAGTGCAAAATGCAGTTCTCGGGATTGAAGTGTTTCAGTTCCATAGACAAAGTCCAATGTCCATAATGGGGTAGAGGTGAATCGGACAGTACCCTAGCTTATGGAAGGATCTTTCAGAAGCTTAAAAGCAGAAGAGAAGAATGCAAGTTAAATATGAAAATATTATAAAAGAAACAATAAAGATATTTTCAGAACGTTTTTAACAGGTAGAAAAGTATCCAGTTCACTTCAGAGAGATAGAATGAATATCAACCAATATTAATTTCTATCTCTATGATTTTGCACAATAAATGAATCACCATCCTAGAAAAAAGAAAATACTACGCATGTTGGATAGATGGTGAAATATCTCATTTCTGGTTGAAGCCTTTCATCAGAACACCTCTTGGGAAGACGAGAAAGTATAATATTTCTTGTCCTATGCGAGGCGATGTTAGAATCTGTTTTGTTACATTCACAATGAGAACATTCTCAGCATTGTGTCATTCATATCCTGGGACTATATCAGAGTAAAATGTGTGTGAATGTCCAAGTTATAATAATGGAGGAGAGAGGATCTGATGGATTCATGGCCACAATGCTATACAAAGCCTGGAAGTTTGATTGGAGAAAATAGTTTTCATTTTACATTTGATGTCAGGATGTCATTTGACAATGAATGATTTTAATGGTAGAGATGGTAGGGATTATTTAGTACAACTTTTTGGGCAAAATTTACAGGACTGTCAAAAGCCATGCACCCGAAGAGGACAAAAGATATTAGATTGCATGAGATTACTTTAAAACAATCATTGTTTGAGGTTCCTATGCACTTTTGAGAAGGAACTACAAGGAATGTTGTCCTATCATTTGCTTTATGCTGGAGACAAAATAATCACTCATTTATCCAAATAATTATCAACAATCGTCCCTCTAGGAATTAGCTTTGGGATTTTCAGAATCAGTGTTCTATATGAGTAAAAGGAAGCATTTAAAGTGGTAAGACACAGTAGGCCATTATGTGGAGAATAATCGAAAGCTAAATAATTAGAAATGGCAGTTATATATGGTTTCATTTAAGCAAAGTACAAGTACGGAAATGTTGTCTGTTGCATGGTGAGAGTAAATCGTTTCCAATAAGACAACCATTACTCTATGACCATGTTTCGGAGTAAAGCCTGGAAACCCCTCAAAGTCTCATTCAGAGATAGATTAGGAAGGTGTCCCATTTATTTAATAAATTATATATAGCTCTGACTAAACTTAAACATGAATCACCTTCATTTTTAACTGAAATTAATAAGAATAGCATACTTTGACAATAGGATTTCACTGCAATGCTGGCAAAGTTTTATCGTATAGTGGAACCAATCCTAGAGGGAGATTTAGTTACAAAAATCTAAACAAAAAACCCAGTACAATCTAAGACAACATGCTAATTATTGAGCTTGTAAAAGGAAATTAACTAAATTGTAGCTTTAACTTCTGTGAGGAACTCTTTCACGATGGGGTAAGCCAATAACACATTTCTGCAATTTACATAATAACGCTAATAATGAATGCACTACTCTGCATTTTGAAAATAGCTATTTATATAAAAATCGCATCAATACCAAAATCTTAAATTCTACAACTTCTGTACTAAATTTCTCAACCCTTCTTAATGCTCTAGGATTTTTCTTTAAATCTATCTTTATGAGCAAGCTTTGAATAAAATCTCTTCATGTAATCCTGTCAAATTAAGTTTGATAACTCTCCTGTCAAGGACATTGTGACGTTTAGTGACATTGAAAGCTTCTTATAAATGCACGCTATTGTAGAGTCTTCTGCACAGATAAAGTTTCTGCTTGTCTGATAACTGACATAGAATTTCTCCCCTCTGTACACAAGTGCAGGTTAGTAAATGTAAGTCTTTCATGCTTGGCTCCTAAATGAACAAGAGGTGCTGCTAAAATGTAACAAGTGAAAGCCATGTTTGTTTACCAGAACAATGAGATTCTTACCTTTGTCAAACTAAAATAATTCTATCATTTCAACAATTGGATGCCAGATTCTTCAAAGAGGCAAAGGCCTTTATCTCTTGGTGTTATGTGTTCAGGATCATTAAATATAACATTTGTGTCTACTGTCTAAGTGATCAGAATCATTAAATATAAAGTTTATAAATGCCTAAAAAGGCTTAACTGTAATTTGAGCTTGTCTGTTCCAGAAAAGTCTATTACATTCATAATCAGCTGGCTACAGAGAAACCATTTCCAAGAAACATACAGTTTGTTTAAGAAGGAACTGCAGATGCTGGAAAATCGAAGGTAGACAAAAATGCTGGAGAAACTCAGCATCTATGGAGCAGTCTGAAGAAGGGCTTCGACCCGAAACATTGCCTATTTCCTTCGCTCCATAAATGCTGCCTCACCCGCTGAGTTTCTCCGGCATTTTTGTCTACCTCCAAGAAACACACATCTATGTTGACTACATTTATAGATACAAATAGAGAGTCAAAAAACCAAAAGAATGCAATCAATTTGGCAGAAAACAATGGCGGGTAGAAAATAGCAACCTTGTCAGTAATATTCATAATTCAAGGATGAATAACCGGAACCAGTAACTTGGAACACATCTCCAAGTCATAAATGACATTCAGGTCGACCCACTGTCACTGCAACTAACCGTAAAGCCGATTGATCAGGCAGGTGAGTAGAATGTAATTATTAAGAGTCAAGAGTGTTAATATGCAAGATGCACCGGAATAATAAAATTCTTACTTGCGGCAGCTTTACAAATGGATTAGACGCAACAACAATAATGTATAATAAATTATGAATGACCTTCACTAAACTTGGCCATGATAGTACAAAAACCAAAGTAATGCAAAGTCCCTCGTAGTTCAGCAGGGTTGAGGTGTTTGAAGTAGAGTTGTGATTAGGATGATGCAGTATGGTTCGAGAACCTGATGTTTGATGGGAAGATGCTGTTCTTGAACCTGGACTTAATGGTCTTCAGGCACTGTACCTCAGTACCTCCTTCCCAATGGTAGGAGCGAGAAGAGAACGTGCCAGGTTGGTATGAGAGTTGCTGATATTAACTGTTTTTGAGGCAGCGTTTCCTATAGATCCCCTCGATGGTGGGGAGGTCTGAACACGTGATGGACTGGGGATATGTCCTCCACTTTCTGCAGCACCCTTCATTCCTGAGCACTTGAAATTTCAAACCAGGCTGTGATGCAACCAGTCAGTATGTTCTCTACTGAACACTTTGTCGAAGTTCGGATAGAGTATTCGGTGACATGCCAAATCTCAGATGAGGTAGCGGCATTGGTGAAATCTGTGCTCGTAACAATGTGCTCGGCTCTGTAGAGCTCATCAAGATGTGAATGTCCATGAATTTGACACTCTCCACCGTCATCCCACCAATGAGGGCAGGTGCAAGGTCCTTTGGCTTTCCATCAGTGAGATTGCAGGGAGTGCAAAATAATATTTGAAAAGTACAATAATTATTTTTGAATCTTGGAGCTCTCTGGGATTAGGGATTATTACCCAATTAATTTAATCATGGGTCGCTCATTAAAAAAGGCCAAGAACAAAGTTGCAAAACATTTGAGAAGAATTAGGCTAAACAGTCTTTCTCTTTTTTAGGATAGCCCGATAATGCAGACAGGCAGAGTTTCACACAGAAATATAATAGTTTCTTAAATGCCAACTATGCCTCATTTGGTGTTGTCCATCTGGATCAGAGAGGTACGAGGTCAGCTGGCAGTGTTGTCATCTGAATTAGAAAGGTGCGGGGATAGTCCCACTCCAAGAAATTAAGCACAAAAATCAAAACTGAGCAAGTACAGCACTGTCAGGGGAATTACTTGAATTACTGCAACATCCTTGTGAATTTGTTGACATGAAACTTATGGAACATGGAACAGAACAGAATAGGGGGTTTATAGAACAGACCCCGTTTTATAGTTTTCCCATGCCAACTAAGGTTCACCATCTACATTAGGCCTGCGTCTGGCCCATATCCCTCTAAACCGTTCCTTGTCATGTACCTGTCCAAATGCCTTTTAAATGTTGTTATAGTTTGTCTCAACTACCTCCTCTGGCAGCTCATTACATATATCCACCTATAACCACATATGTGTTCTGGTATCCACAGTGTTATGAGTGAAATTGAAAAAACCCAGAAAATGCTAGAAATATTCAGATTTGGCAGTATACGCGATATGTATATTTTTCTCCACAGATGCTGCATTAACTGCTGAGTATTAATAAATATTCCTACCGTATTTTGGATGTCAAGCATGTTTTTGCATTAACAGAGTCGATCTTGTTCTGATTTCAGCCCCCCAAGACATTGCATGGAAAATCCAGTAACAAAAATATTGATGTCTGTGAGGGCAAGGATGGGTGTTATCCTTCTGATGATGGAAAATACCAATGCTCAGTACAAATATTGCCTGCCTCGGGATATGTTTTCCATGTGTTACGTTGGAACAATGATTGCTTTATTATCTGAGGTGTGTAGAATCTGAACACTGAAATCATCAACAAGCACCTACTAGACAAGAGAGAAACAGCTGAAATTGATAACAGAGTAGCAAAGGATTTGCCAAGGAATGCAATTATAGATTGAGGAGGCACCTAATTTAATACTGAAAACCCACAATATCCGTTGGCCTGTCTGTTTGGGGTTGCTAGATCAGACCTTGCTTCGTGTAACTTGGAAGAGAGATGATGTCACATTATCCAATTGAAGACTCTCCCGATGTAAACAAGACACCAGGACTGGGTACTCATATCCGATATATATTCTTGCTGCATTAATCAATCTGCCGCTTCAATATGAAGTCATAACTCTTTAAAGTTTATTTAACAGCAAATAACACACAATTTAGTTATCACTCTATTCACACACCAAAAGGGCATTAAATAGCATGTATATTAAACTAAAAAGGGCTAACATAAATGCAAGAAAGTGGAAAGCCTGAAACTAGGAGCACCATAAAAAGAAGCATAGAAGAAAAACTGTTCAAAAGGGAATATGAAAAAAAAAACAACTTGAAAGCCAACATTAAAAACGTTTTACTACATTAAGGCTCGAGAGTGGTTATAGGGAAAGATAAATGCAAGTGAAATTATGATGGACAAGAAGGAAACGACAGCTTTTTATACGAACATTTTCATAATGGATTTTGTACAGCTCAAACTATCTGTACAAAATCTAAAAAAGTCAAAAGGATATTTTAAATGAATTTATCCGTCACCTTTATAATCGTCGATTTTTACTGCTCCTGGTTCCCGATAACCTTCACCTTAAAATTCTCACATTCTCTTTCCAAGCTCTGCATAACATTGACTATCCCCGTCACCTTAAAACACAACTGCCAAGAACGCCACCAGTACAGGTCACATTGGTCTGAAGAAGGGTCTCGACCCGAAATGCCACCCATTCCTTCTCTCCAGAGATGCTGCCTGACCTGCTGAGTTACTCCAGCTTTTAGTGTCTATCTTAGGTTTAAACCAGCATCTGCAGTTCCTTCCTACGCCCTGGTCACGTTGTACATCCCCCACGTTTGTCAGTCCATTACTAGAGTGCCCAGAGCCATTGTCTATGTCATAAAGTTTGAAATTCCTTTCTGAATCCTCCCCTCGACCTTTAAGCTGCTCATTGAATCATTTGGATGTTTTAATATAATAAAGATGTACATATTTGAACCTTTGCTATAAATTTGTAAAACCAAGCGACAAACCTACTTCCAGAATCTGGATTAGTCAGTTCATGACATTCCATTATTTCAAGACAAGAAAGAGAAATAATAAATATACAGGTATTTCTGTTCTGCATTGACTGCGAGGATAATAAATTACTCAGAGTAGGCAATTTAGCACCTGCACAAATATTTGCAGATGAATGGGGAACCTAGTTCTTCTTGTGAAGAGCAATTCATTGCTGGCTAATGTATTTGAGTTGTTTGAGGACTTACCAACATCTAAATAGCACATAATGAAATTAAAGGGATTTGACAGTAACCGTAGATGGCAACCGTAGATAACAAGATGGTCATCAGACACAAAGCAACAGTTTGAGAAGGTAAAGTTAAAAGCAATATTAAAAAGTAATATATATTAGAAAAGTAACATGGTAATTTAAGAGATCTTTTTTTTTTTTTTTTTTTTTTTTATTTTATTAGAAGTTAATACAGCACAAAACAGTACAGTGGAACCTAATTTTAGGTGCCAACTATGTAATACCGTAATCCATTCTATGTACAACCTCTAGTTTTATGTTATGAGAAGGAAGTAAGCAAGACAAGAAAAAGAAAACAATAGAAAGAGGAAAAAGTGGAAAAATAGATGGTAGAGAGTAGAAAAACGTGAAGTGTGTATATAAAAAATAAAAAAGGAAGAGAGAAAGTGGAAAGTAGAAATAGAAGAGAAGGCCCCTTAAAAGAGAATTTTTCAAATCTGTATTCGGAGATGTAGATCTATCCGCGTCATGAACTGAAATCAGCAATCTTTACAGTACCGCTGCATCACATGATTCCAAAAAGTCGATGAAAGGAGACCAACTCCTTAAGAATTGGTCATATTTATCTATTAGTCGGAGTCTCATTTCTTGAAGGCGTGCTATGTCCATCATATTCCTAATCCACATTTTAACAGTTAGTGTGGTTGTATTTTTCCAAAATTTAAGTATCAATTTCTTTCCAATTATTAACCCATAATTAAAAAAAAACATTTTGATCTTTATTTAAATTGGTATCTTCTCCTATTATTCCAAATATAATCCATTCCGTTTTGGGTTCTATTCTTGACTTGAAAAGCTTTGTAAATATATCAAATATATCACTCCAAAATTTATTCAACTTTGTACATCCTACAAATGAATGTGTTATATTAGCGTTTTGAAACAAACATTTATCGCATCTGGGAGAGACGTTTGGATAAAATTTATTCAACCTCGTTTTTGAATAATAGTCTGTGTAATAATTTGAATTGAATTAAATTATGTCTTGCATTAATAGAACAGTTATGTGTATTCATCAAATACTTTTCCCATCTATCCTTCGAGATCTTTATCATTAGCTCATGTTCCCAATCTTCCCTTAATGCTTCTGTTGTGGGTGATTCTCTATTTAATATATTATTATAAAAGTATGATATTAATTTTTGTGAATCAGCCTTAAAATTCATTGCTTCTTCTAAAGGATCTAAAAATATAGTTTGAAATCTATGTGTATATTTCTTCATAAAGTCACATACCTGTATATATTTAAAATATTGATTATCCTTCAAATTTTAATTTTAATTTTAATTGTTGAAATGATAACAGTTTGCCCACTTCATACATATCCCCTACTTTCCTAATCCCCAGTCTATCCCATTGTTGATATGCGTTGTCGATGAGAGAAGGTTTGAATGCGCGGTTGTTCAATAGTGGGGTTAGTACTGATAAATTATTTAATTTCAAGGATACTTTTATTTGTTTCCAAATTCTTAAGAGATCTATACTGACTTTAGTTTTATCTGAGCAAACATTAACCAAGATACAGCGCATAGATTATTAAGCCCATTTTACCCATGCCAGCCAAAAAAAGAGGTAAACTAATCCCGTCTCCAGATGGTCTATGATGAGGATTTCCACTATCCTTTCAGACCACTTGCCACCCAAAGGGTGAAAAACCCCAATCTCAATTACCCCTCTAATACTTCCTCCAATTATTTTAAAGCTATGCCTTTCATTATTGACCTCCCTGGTATCAGAAATAGGTCCTTCCTATTTACTTCATTTAAGACAAGTAATTTTATACATATGTTTAAATCTTCCCTCACAGTTTCCTCTCTCAAAGTAAACACCACAAGCACATTCTCATTAATAACATTTTCCAGCCCAGACAACATCCTCATAAATCTCTTCTGCACACTCTTGACACTATTGGATCCTTCCCATAATGACCAGAACAGTAAATAGTATTCCAGCTGTGGGCTAATTGATGTTTTATAAAGTACCAGAGAGAACTCCCTGGTCTTACATCTATGTCACTGTCAAATCCCTGAAGATACAAATCCCTTAAGTCAACAGGATATGCTTTCTCAGATCCTTCTGATCTAAACTTCTCACTATCCCACCATTTATTACGTATTTCCTTGACTTGTTTCCCGTCTCCATGTGTACATCATACATCCCTGGATTGAAATCCGCCAACACTTTTTAGTCCAACTAACAATTCCGCTATAAACTTTTCAATATCAAGCAACTTTTCTATTAATTTATAATTTTGGTACCTTAGTAAACTTTTTAATTATTGCTATTTGTTTCTCTAATTATCTCTATTTGTTTAAATCCTTGACAAATACCACAAAAAAAGGGAGCTATATTGCTATGAACTATACAGAAGCCCACTGTGCGGATCCTTCCAGTCACAAATTCCTGGTGACCATTAATACACATGGTGCATCGTTGCTTACATTTGGGGATTCCGACACACAGAACATGGAAGAGAAAAGCACAGGACCTTTGACCCACAAAATCGGTGCCAAATATGATGCCAAATTAATCTCCTCTGCCTACACAAGAGCCATATTCCTGTAGCTACATAAAAGCACCTTAAAAGGCACTATCATATCTGCTTCCACCACTGTGACACCCACACTTGTGTAAAAAATCTTGCCCCAAACATCTCCTTTAAGCTTTCCTCCTCTGACCTTAAAACTATACCACCACATCTGTGACATTTCCACCCTTGTAAAAAGGTTCTGATTGTCTTCTTGATCTATGCACCTCATAACATTGTATACTTCTATTGTCCCCTTCAATTGTCCCCTCAGTCTCCAAAGTTCCAGAGAAAACAATCCAAGTTTGTGCAATCTCTCATGATAGCCAATACCTTGCAGGGAGGTTCGCTAGTGCTACTCTGGATTGTTTCAACTAGAGAGGTAGGGACATGGGAACCAGAGTTGTAGATTGGAAATTGGAAGGAGTGATGGGAAGGTAGAGGTGAGGACCAGTATGTCTCAAAGGAAGGACAGGCAGGGTGAGGTGAAGGTATATGGTGACACTGATGGGCTGAAATGTGTTTATTTCAATGCAAGGAGTATTGTGGAGAAAGCAGATGAACATAGAGCCTGGATTGACACTTGGGGCGAGGATGTTGTGGCCATTGTTATAGGTGGTTGCGGGAGGTACATGACTGGCAGCTCAATGTTCTGGGGTTTTGATGTTTCAGCTGTGATTGAGAATGCGGCAAAAGAGGTGGAGGAGTTGCACTACTGATCAGGGAGATTGTCACGGCGGCACGCAGAGAGGTCACACTGGAGAGTTAATTCCCTGAGGTGGTATGGGTGCTTACAAATAAGAAAAGTGCAAGTACTCTAATAGGATTTTACTATTCCCCCCCCTCCCTCTATAGCAAGCAGAATGTAAATATGTGGACAGATAGCCAAATGATGCCAAAGTAACAGGATTGTCTCAGTGGGTGAGTTTAACTTGCCCCACATTGAATTGGATTTGCTCAGTGCCGAAGGCGTAGATGGGCCAGAAATTGAGGTGTATCCAAAGAGATTTCTTGAAACAGTTTTTAGATGGTCCAATCAGAGAAGAGAACATACTAGACCTTGTGTTGGGAAATGAGTCTGGTCAGGCGACTGGCGTTTTAGAGGAAGAGCATTTTTATAGATAGTGAGAAGACTGGAATTTGTAGTTTGCCATACTCTAATTTAGCACCCTCCTGCAATGTTATTAAGCAGTAGCTCGGGAAGGTGCACTGGGAGCAATCATTGTTGGGAGAGTTCACATCTCACATGCGTGTCGTTTTAAGGCCAACTGATCGATATTCAGAACTGGTTTGTTCCAATAAGGAGAAGGAAAAAGGATGGCAAAATAAGGATTGGAGCTAATCGTAATTAGAACCTTGGTTGATGAAAGAGGTGGTAAATTTGGTCAAAAAGAAAAAGGAAGTGCATGCTGCCTTTAAGAGATTGGAATCAGGGCCTTTGATGAAATATTTTAAAAAGGTGAAAATAATTCAAGCAGGCAATTAGATATGAGGATTTCCAGCTACTTTTGCTCTGGCATTGTCCTACATTACAGTAACTCTACGTGTAGTTCCCAATAATTTTAGTTTAGAGATACAGCGCGGAGATAGGTCCTTCGGCCCACCGTGACAATGTAAACAAACTGAATACAATTTATAAAAATAATATTCAATCTTTCTCTTGAAATTGTACAGCTTTTGCTCATAACATTGAATTCAGTAACTTCATATATTAATCGTGCACACCATTATCCCTATGTTTTAAAACCTGGAACATGTTAGCACCCAAGAAAAGGGCAGTTGAGGTTAGCTCTTTAAAACCAAGTTCTTTAATCAGATTACGTTGCTGGGAGTCTATGTCTAGAATGATGGCACGGCTTTTTAAAATCTTCTGAGGATAAGCATGCCTGCGTGTTATCACTATTCCCCAATTTAATTTCAGACCTACAGTCTTTTCTGGTGCTATTATGCAAAGAGTCTGCAAATCCTTTTGTTCTTGTAATTCTTTTATTCAGGATGCTATTTAAAAATATATCATAAAGATTTTTGGTTTCCCTGTGTTTGCTGTTTTTGTCTCTCCACATTTCATATAGTACAAATATCAAAGTTCAAGACCAGCTACGCATTACAAACAGGCTGTTATTATTTTAGATTTCAACCCTTAATAGATACCCTATTCCATTTTCAATAAAGATAATTTTTCTTTTCTTTTTTTAAAACAAAAAGGGGTAACTATTCCATTCTGTCAACACTTCTATTCAAATATTTAGGCGGCTCCATTAAAATATCCCTTCGATGATTCAGGACAAAAATTCTTCCAATACAATTTTGGATGTTTGGATTTATTCATACAGGATCAAAGCACTCTGCATGAAAGGTCCAATCAAGATATGGAAGCACAAGCATCACCATGGCAGCAGTGTGCACAGATATACCCTATCAAACTGCAATCAAATTCCACTCACATTTCAGAGGCTCCAGCGTTTTATTGGGACATGACAAGCGCTGTGAAGGTGGGTTCTGTGTTCGTTGAAGACAGGCCAACATGATGGAGGAGCTGCGTCTATTCCCACAGTCAACGCCCTCAACTATAACACTGTTAAATGGAAGAAGAAAAATAAGAACCAATTACTTGCTTTTGAAAAAAAAAGGGTAATATTTCAATGATGTAGTGCAAAATTCCAGTTATAGAGGGCATTTAGTATTGAGTTAACAGCATCGTTATAGACTACTCCATTTTCTGCATGGAGATAAGTGAAATGTAAAAAAGGACATTTCTAGATTTTAACTCCAAACTCTATAAATGTAATAATTATTCCCAATCGGAAATAAATTAACCTCCATATATATTTGAAGTTTCATATAAAGCAGTCCAAAAGAAGTTCCGCATTTAAAGGCCTTTGAGGCGTTTATAGTAACAGCATTGGCTTAAGTATGATCCACTGCTGAACCTTTGAAAGGGCTAGTGCTTTCATTCGTTACTCTCTACTTAATTAACGATCAGGTCCAACTTATCTTGAAATCTTTTGCCAATTCATATTTCCTACGAACAATCTCTTCTTGGGCAGCTCCCCGGGATGAACAAATTACTTCTTTTTACTCCGAATTTATGGGATCTGAAGTGGATAATGAGGCCACATAATTCCACAAATGAAGCACATTGTGGCAGATTGTGTGGGTGGGATGGTGAATTGTGACACAGTCCGCTCCTTCTGTCATTTACAGAGTTGCTTGTGTTTTTAAGTTTCTTAATAACATCCCCACTGTTGCGGTCCCATGTTGACCCAGTCATGGGCATGTGATTCCCAGGATTGAGTTGAGAAGTTGCATTTCTTCAATGAGTCGTTGAGAACATCAATGATTTTCTTCTGTTCACCTCTCCTCCCATGTGGACAAGAATATTGTCTTTTCAGGAGTCTGAAGATGAACTTCAGCAACATCCGCCCTTACTGGATATGGAGTTATAGCAATTGATCCGCATTTTCCAGGATCTGGCTGTGAACTTTTAGGCCAGAGGACAATGTGGGGCACTGGGATAGTTTGACAGAGAAAAATGCTGGAGAAACTCAGCGGGAGTGGCAGCATCTATGGAGCGAAGGAAATAGGCAACGTTTCAGGCCAAAACCCTTCTTCAGACTGACGAAGGGCTTCGGTCCGAAACGTTGCCCATTTCCTTCGCTCCTTAGATGCTGCCGCAGCCGCTGAGTTTCTCCAGCATTGTCTACCTTCGATATTCTAGCATCTGCAGTTCCTTCTTGAACAATAGTTTAGCAGAGAACCTTTGCCTTGCAGATGTATCAAGTGTTTCTCTCGTAAGCTTCAGTGATAGTGTCGACCATAATTTGGAGTTCAGCCTCTGTGCAAGTGCAAATGCAAGCGTCAGCTGCATACTATTGCTTGATTACTGAGGTCAACTCTTTGCAGATGCTCCAAAATGAGAGTGGCTGACATTCTCCTTGAAGCATAGGAGTAAATGAGCTTGATATAACAACTTGTTTGCTAGACATTTCTGAAGGCATTCAGGGCAATTGTGGGCAGGTAGGATTAGCATAGATGGCACATTCTGGACAGCATGGACAAGTTGGGCCGAAGGGCCTGATTACATCCTGTAAGGTTCTGACTCTATATGCTCTATAACAGGGGTTTGCAATCTTGTTCTTCATAGGGGCCAGGACACAAGTCTGTGAGCGGATGGCGGGCCACATCTATCACGTGTACACATGGATCCCGCCCCGGATGGCAGGCATAAAATCACATGTTCACATAGATCGCGCCCCTTCGAGGATGCCACCGGGGAGCATTGGCCCCTAATTACGGGCGCTCACGAACATGGCGTACCTACGGATCATTGCCTTGGCTCTGTCTTGAAGACGGTGGCTCAAATATTCACACTCACTCGTCCCCGGCCTAATGACAACTCCGTTCCCGACAGTGAAGCCCAGAAACAGAAGTTTGCGCAGGATGAGGTACAGCCAGAGCTCGGTGCTCGGCCGCACTCAACAGCGCTCGCCGGCTCCACCAGTGCGGCCACCAGCGCAGACTTCCTTGTGTCACCTCGCGTTGGCGTTGCGGCCTCCGACCTGGGCGGTAACGGAGATGACGGAAATCTGCTGGCCGGATAATTACGGGAAAAAAATATATATGCCTGCGGGCCGGATGATTTTGGGTTAAGGGCCGCATTCGGCTCGGAGGCAACAGATTGCCGACCCCTGCTATATAATTTCCATAAAATAAAGCTAACTCATCTTGCACTGTTCCAAATTTGGAAATAGCCAAAATTGAAGGTCTGCAATTTCTTCAGAATAAATACCAAAACAAATGCTAAATCGAGATGTAGTGGAGGGGGCATAACAGAAAAGAAAATACAATTGATGTATCACTTCTATAGATATTAATATGTAAAGGCCGAGTAAATAACTCTCCATTTAAAAATGAGACACTTATTTCTAGGAATCACAAAATCCTTGAACTCCACAACAGAGATGTGAACAAACCCAGTATACATGGGACAAGTCATGCAGCAAGCATAATTTTACATCCAAGACATTGCTGTATTTGGAATCCCACTGAAGTAGCTCATAATGCACGACTAGGGTAATGAGCCACACAAGAAGATGCAAAAGATAAGTAGGCCATAAGACCCCTCGAGCATCCTCCATTATTCAATAAGATCATGTCTGTTCCGATCTTTGACCTTTCCAGCTACATTGCCATAAATCTCAATTCCCATGTAATCCAAAAATCTTTCTCAGTCTAGAATATATTTAGCAACTCAGCATCCATTGATCGCTGAGATACAGAATTCACTGCTTATTTGAATAATTTGTTTTGATTCAGCCCCATGAAAGTTATCTTTGCGAGAGACCATCATGTAATTTGATGGTCCATAGTACAAGACATCAACTAAGTTGCTTTGGACACGTTTTAATTTAAGATATTTGACTAGAATGGACACTTATCTATTAAATGTCTAAATGGCTGCTACATGCATTTGGTTACTTTTCTGCACATATAAGAAATTGAAAGTAACCTTAAGGCACAAAACATTGCAAAAATGGAGGAAAGAGGAGGGTGAAATGCTTTATCGAAAAGGTCTTGATGAACACAATGTTAAAATACGGACCATTAGATCTTAAACTCCAGTAAGTCCGAAAGCAAGGATTCCCAACCTGGGCTAAATTTACCAGGGGGTAAATTTGTTGATTCTGGATTTATACATATTTTTTCTCATTGACTGACTGTTTGGTTCTGGTATACTGGTATCTGTTCATCATTAGTTGTTCATAAATAAGTGAAATAACATTTTTATGTGCTATTAAAGTTGCCAGGGGTAAATGGGATGAAAAGGGTTGGGAACCCCTGCCCAAATGGATGGCTTTGTCACGAACAATAATTAAACAGGTAATAAACTGCATTTTTAAAACATTTTTTCCAAAACTTGTAATTTATATTTTCTTAACTTTGATCATTCCTTCATTGATAGGATTTACTTCCACTATTACCAGCTGCTCCATAAGAACTTGAGAGAAAAGAATACCTGATGACAAGTACACCAACTCTCCCTTTTCCTTGACTATTTATACCAGCGAAACACCAGAATTCTTGGACTAGACTCAAAAAAGGAATTAAGTCTTGAACACAGAGGTACTTTGCATTCTGCATTCAAATACTTGCAAATGTATTCAAAGTCTTTTTTATTTTACAGCAAAGGACTTTGAACCATTGTTTTCATTCCAAAGTACAATCTAGCTTCTATTATACCTACTTACTTGGATTATCCTTGATCTTGTTGTTTTAATATATTCTAAGGAATCTCTTACATGTCACCATCTCAAATAAACAAGTATAGCTAAATACCCATTAAATGCCATTTATTAACACAAAAAATCTCAGAGGTCCTATTGTGCTAATCAAGCATCACCTCCCCTCCAATACACATGCTGACAATACAATAATGCCATTCACATCCTCCCCAATCACTTTTAATTTTAAAGATACTGCAGTTTGATCCAGTATAATTAATTAACACATCATTTAAAAAAATAATATAATGAAATTAAATAGTTGCATTAAATAGTGATATTAAATTGTCAAGGTATATATGGAAATGTGCTTATTATTGGGACGTCATGGAAAATTTAACCATTCACATCCATGCCAGTTGAAAGAAAGCTACCCAATCTAATACCAGCACTTGATCTGCAAATCATAGCTCTAAGTAGACATCCAGACTCCCATTAAATGTGATGAGACTTTTAGACAGTGAATTTCAGACAGCTACCACCCTCTGGGTGAAATGATGTATCGTCTCTCCTCCAATTCTTCTTACAATTATTTCAAATCTATGCCCCTTGGTTTTTGACCCCTTTGCCAAGGGAAGCAGGCCCTTCCTAATTACTCTGTCCAGGCTGTTCAATTAAATTCTATTTACCTTCCTCTGTTCCAAAGTAAACAGCATCCAAGCCTCCTCAATTTTCCATCATAAAAACTTTCATGACACAGCTATGTCCTCACAAATCTCCCCTGAACTCTCATCTGTCTGTTAAATAAACAGCACAACAGTACACAACACTCATGCTATACTCTAACTGTTGTTGCGCACAAATCTAGCATAACATCTTGCTCTTCTACTTTAAGCTTCAACTAGTAAACCATAGTTTTTTGTGTGTGCTTTTTAAAACATCTTCTAATCCTTCTAACTTTCTGTAGACACACACACACACAGTCCTCATGTTCCTTCACACTTATCAACATCTGTCTGCTATTGCAAATGCCTTGTTTTTAATTAATTCTCAAATGTAATACCTCATACTTTTAATCCAATGTGCAACCTTTCTGCCAAACTAATCTAACCAACTATATCCCTATGAAGTCAAAAGCTCTTATTGAACTCATCAGAATTTGTACCCATTTACAAATAACTATAAGTGATGTAATGTTGTCCCCGAGACAGCTGCATAACAGGCATGGCTGATAGCTTCCATGTCTAAACTGTAAGCAGAATAAATCAGGATAGAGGGGAGTGGAATGTGCTTTGAACCATTTAACATCCAGAAATTATAGTTGTCACCAACAATCAAAGTCTAAGCTTTGAAAATACATAGACTAGAATGTTATATATCGTGCAAGTCATGTTAATATATAAAAACTAATGTGACTTTATGAATGTAACATTACATAAATTCACTGCATTTCTCTGAAAGATACAACTCATTAATACACAAAACAATGGGAATATTTCATCTTAAAACCAAGATTGAATCTGCTAAAAGCATTTCAAATGATTGCATACAACAATATTGGGAGAACAGACTAATCACACAAATACTTCCAATATGGACAAGTAAAAGTGAGTTTTTTTCTTTAAGTCACAGAGGTCATGATATGCAGTACAAATTGAATTCCTGTATAATACATAAGTTCCTTTCTCAAATGTACAGCATGATGAGATGGCCATAGGATCAGAACAAAAAGCTGCAATTAAGTTCCAATCATTTATATGACAGGCATGCCTGCTCTCACTTCAGAGATTCCAGCAATTGATTGGAGTGGCTCTAAAAGCCATGTAACCAGTTGTTCCAGACACTAATTGGGGAGGAAAATGCACCTTTACCAGCAACATTTCTAATTTTCCCCAGTTGAATTATAGCCAGGATCCATTTTCTTCAAGGGAAGGCTATTACATAACCATACTATTTTTTTGATTTTTTAAAAACCAGTGTCAGCAGTCTGCTTTTGGTGGTACCATGGAATCCAATCTATCTTTACAGAATAATAGAGGAGTTTCATGAAATCAAACTCCTGAAATTCTGATTCCATACAACACCAGGAGGCAGCCTCGCCAACAGACCGTCTTTTTTTGCGTCTTTTTATTATTTTTTGTGTGTTTTAAAAGTTTGTGTTCTCCGGTTTGTTTTATGGGGGAAACATTTTTTTCCAATCTCTTACTTTGCAGGAGATGTGATTGTTTTCCGGATGGTATCTCCAGTCGCCTTGCAGCCTTACATCATGGAACTGGAGGTCTTGCTCCGGACTGACTGAGCCCCACCTTGGGGACGTGGACTTGCCATCGGAGCTGATCCCTTGCCTGGGATCGACACTCCAACCGCGGCTTGCGGATTTCAACATCGCTAGGCTTGCAGTCTCAGGTAGAGACCGATGTAGGGAAGCTCCGGTCGCAGAAGATTTCGACCAGCCCTGACCCGAGGTAGATCGCCTGGCGCGGGGGAGCTGAGATCCCCTCGATGCAGGAGCTTGATCGCCCAGACACGGAGGGCCCACTGCCGGCTACGGGAGTCAAGATCACCCGTCAACGGAAGGTTTGAGGCCCCCGACCGCGTGAGAACAATAAAGGGAAGAGATTTAACTTTTTTTTGCCTTCCATCACAGTGACGGATGTGGCGGAGTCACTGTGCTGGATGTTCATGTTAAAATGTATTTTGTGTGTTTTGTTTCTTTTTAATGGTGTGACTGCATGGCAAATCAAATTCCTCGTATGTTGCAAAACATACTTGGCTAATAAAGTATGATTATGATTTCATATATGCCACTGACTACTTGGCCAAACAAAACATTTGAAAAAAAAAATCTGAATATTTCATGCATAAAAATATCTTCATTATAGAGTCAGAGCCATACAGCACAGCTCAATTCGTCCATGCTGACCAAACTGCCCTATCTAAGCTAGTCCCATTTGCCCACATTTGCTCCATATCCATCTCAACCTTTCCTATCTATGTACTTGTCAAGTGTCTTTTAAATGCTGCTATCGTACTTGCCTCAATTATCTCCTCTGACAACTCATTCCATAGACCCACAGATCATTTTCCGAGTGAAAAAGTTGCCCCTCGGGTTCTTATTAAATATTTCCCCTCTCACCCTAAATCTATGAACTATGGTTCTTGATTCCCCTAAAACAACTGTACTTGGATGCAGTGACACCATCAGTTATGCTTAATCAGGGAAAGGTTTTAAAAATAACTTAAAAAGAACAAGATTAAGAAGGGAACTTCAAACATGGGCATTTGAAGGCAGAGCTTCCAAACAAACTGGAGAGTTACTCCCTTAAGGGCCTGTCCCACAGGCGACTTTTTAGGCGAGTGCAGGAGAATCTGCGCTCGCCTCATGATCGCCACTTGTTCGCTGGTGGTCTCTGGTGAGTCTCGTTCATGGTCGCGAGGAGTTCCCGCATTCTGGGAACTAGTCGCTGCCTCAGTATGGTCGCAGCAAATTTTTCAAAATGTTGAACATTTTTCTGCGACCAAAAATTGGTCGCCATGGAGAAAATGAATAATCCTGTAGTCGTAGGTGCAGTGGTAGTGGGGTCGCTGTGTCGGTGTAGGTAGTCGAGGTAGTCGTAGGTAATTTTAGTTAATCCCCTTTGCTGACCGGGCATTTTCTTTGGCTCATTGGGGGGGAAAAAAACGTAAGCACGAGTTTTCAGAACCAAGGAAAACTGATTGGTAATGTTAAATGCCCGCTAAACTTCACAGCTGTGTATCTCTGGCTTATTAAATGTTGTCTGGCCTCTTAACAGTGTCTCCCCCCTTCTAAAGGACTTACCATACACTGTGCTAGCCATCTTAACCTTCCTGTTTATCGCGGTGTGTGTTTGTATCACCTTGGCTTTGGACCGTGTGAATTTCACACAGCGCTCCCCCACTTTCCCTGGCCCCGCTCTGTCTGTCTCTCTCTGGGTGTGTGGGGTGTGTGGGGTGTGTGTGTGGGTGTGTGTGTGTGTGTGTGTGTGGGTGTGAAAAGTCTGTGTGAAAAGTTGCCTAAGTGGGACAGGCCCTTTAGAATTCTCTAGACTTAACTACAAATGAATGTAAACAGCAGCTCCAGATAAAAAAAATGTTCAGCTGGTCTCAGATTTGAAAGGTAATTGGGTAGATAATTGTGAGAATTCCAAATTTCTGTTATTCATTAATAGCCTGAACTTAAAGATGTTCTGCCATCATCTTTAAGCCAGATATATATTGGTAAACTATAAGTTCATGCTTTGGTGCCATACTGTACACAATAACCATTTTGCAATAACACCCTGGGTCCTTTTACTACATTAGCAGGCAGTATATACATAAAAGTTGTCATTATCATGGTCTACGAAGGAGAATGTAATTGTTCGTAAAATTCTCCTCTTTTAAACAAGAAAATGTCACATGAAGATTTTCAGAGTCTCCTTAATGCTACTAATTAAAGTGACTGATTTTAAGAAACATTCTATTGCAAATAACGACATATCAGTTTATAAATTGGCTCAGGACCAATCTTTCCAGCTGGATTTCTTTTTGGAATTAGATGGCTTCAGCAAATTGCAACTACCTATCAAATTGCTATGTTTTGTTGGGGATAGAAGGATGGATTTGTTTATATCTAATGTTTCATCACATCCTAAAGTCATCCAAATGCTCTTTGCAATTAATTGCTTTTCAAAGTACAGACAATTGGATAAGCAAACATATGATCAATTTACCCTTTATAGCTTCTTGCAAACAATGACAGATGACTAGATAAATAAAAATACTGGAACATTAACAAAAGTAGAAAATCCTAAAAACAAATTGAGGAAATCTAGTCTCCACTTTTCCCCCAAAAAAAGCTCCACCAAATTGCAGATAATGCAGACAGATGAAATCAGAGCTATGATTGGAAAGACTTAAAAATGTCTATGTTATTGCAAAATCTGTATCTTGTCCTCAGCCATATGATAGTTCACATCCTTTAAGTGCAAATAGTCCTTTAAGTACTTAAACTCATTACTGAAAAGAAACAGATCTAAGAGAGATAGGTTGCACAAGTCAACTCTGCCCTAAACTACTTCCACCAAATCTAGCTATTACAGAAACCCCCAGACAGATCAGCCATGATTGAAGGGCAGAGTAGACTTGATGGGCCAAATGGCCTAATTCTGCTCCTGTCACTTATGACCTGGCAGAGGTTCAAAAGTGAGTGTCAAAATAATGTGTGGAAAAGTTCCAGCAGTGCGGTCAGTGACTCTGGGAGGGACCAGACTGTCCCGAACTCTGCTGCAGCTGACGGGGACGTACACATGTGACCGCTGCCCGGAGCCACGGCCCCACTCCACCCAGCCCCACGTGTGGGCACTGCAGGTGTGTGTGGGGGGGGGGGGGGGATTGGGGGCTGTCCCGAGGGATGCGCTCCTTCAGCCGCTTACACCTTGGTGCTCGGGTTCAGAGCAAAGATACTAGAGCATTTGGTTCAGAGCGCTCAGTCACCCTCAAGCCCCGGGCTGTCGTGGGCCCAGACTTGCCCTCAATCAGCCGGCAAGCTGCTCTTTCGCAAGTCAGTGAGCAGCAGTGATTTTGGCGGTTTTCACCCATGGTTGCCCCTAGTTCCACAATTTTTTACAGCACAAAAATTGGCTATTGTGGCAGTTTTTAACAGGTGAGAACATATGTGTTGCGTGTGTTACTAGTGTATGCCGGAAGCTGCCTTGCACTCCAGAAGGATTGAGCTACTCCGTGCGTCATGCCCTTTGACTGGATGTCCTTATCTCCAACCACCCTATATAAGCAGTTGATTTATTTTGCTCAATCTTATTCCATTTTACCTAAAATAACCCAGTCTTTTCACCATCTTTAATTCTAAATTATTTTTACTTTGAATCTATGCTGTAGTTGCCGCACAGTTTGCCAATTAGAATTATAGAATTCATAAGAGGAGGTCATTTGACCTTGCTGCCTGTAATTTCTCAGAGCTTTTCACTTATTCCCTTTGCCCTTTTCTCCCCCCTAATACATATTCAAAAAGTGAGGGAGCCTTCAGTTCCCACTGTTGAATATAGTTGGTCATTAACTATCGTTAACTACAGTACACATAAAAAAGTTGCCCCACCTCCTCCAACCCTTGTTCTTTTGAGAGTCAGACACAAATATTCAAGGCCACGGTCATTCTGACATTACACTCAAAATTATGTTCCGACTTTTGTCAAAGGTCAGACATGAAACTACGTATGTCATTAAACTTGCTCCCAAGGTAACCAGAACAGGTGCAGCCGAAAATACTAGCACAATCCACGTGTTTATTTTAATATCTCTCATGCCTGCTTGAAGATTTAACATTCAACAATTAAACCGATAAAAGCTGTAATCTACAACTCCATTCTAGTCAATAAATAATGTGGTTCTTGATAGAAGATAGTCAAACCAGATGTACATTAAATTGGAGAGCAGCTCACACACACTAGAATAATTCACAGGAAATTATCCAGACAAATCTCATGATTAGCAAATTGAATTTGGTTTGGTCAAATAGTGACATTTCATTGCTAAACTAATCCTACAATACAAGCCTAATTTTCACCCTAATGCTCTGCAATATTTATTTGCATATGTTACCACAATCCTTGAATTCCAAGGCACCTCACTAGGTAAGATTTTATAGTTTGATTTTATCAAAAAAATTGTTGGCAGATTTTGCAGAATTGAATAATCGTGTTATAGAATATGTAATCACAGCAATTATGTTCCTGCTGTTTCTAAAGCTCCTTTTATGTCACCACTCGAACTAAAACATCACAATGGATAGAACTTAAACTTAATGGACAAAGTCCATGGTGATGTATAGGATTTTACAGGAATACTCAGAGCACGATGACACACGAGTGTCAAAATGCAGCAAAAAAGGTCAGGAAACACCAATACATTGAATCAGTCATTCAGCACAGAAACAGCCCCGTCTGCCCAATATGTCCATGCTGACCAAGATGTCTTATCTACTCTCACCCTACCTGCCTGCGTTTGACCCATATCCCCTAACCCTTTCCTATCCATGAATCTGTCCAAATGTCCTTTAAATATTCTTGTAGTATCAGTGTCAACTACTTCCTGAAAATATATACCATTGATACCAATAGATCATTGATACAAAACCTTGCAGCACACTGCGTATGTTTGACTGGATAATATCCACGACTTGAAATCAATTTTTTTGAAATATCTACATAATTGGTCACAATTCCCCTCAGCATTATCTATCCTCCAACTTGATGTCAGCTTCAGCTATGATTCCACTGTAATGGCTTAAATTAAACGAACAAATGAGGTCTATGTTTCTATGTCCTAGTATCAACCTCTGTCGAACAGCACTACCCGTTCTCCATTGCTGTAATTATTCACTTTTGTAACTAGCTTGCTCTCTGAATGCCAATGTCAACTGCTAGTGAACCAGCAGCAAATCCTGTACATTAGAGACTCTCAATCAATGGTAAACAGTCCAGTCAACGTCTACATCAACAGCCGACCCATCCCATTGAGCAGCTCCGTGTAAAGTTTGGGATTCTTTTCCTATTGCATAGCAAAGTCTTTCTCTCTCTCCAATTTCACCTTCATACTAATTCAGATCAAACCATTGGTTATTTGTCCTAATATTTCTTGGGCCGTTTCAAATCACATATGCCACAGTACTATTTGAGCTGCTGGGACACGTTTCAAATCACAGGTCAACACTGTTTCCTCAACTAATACATTTAAAACAAATTGCCTGGTCTTTTATCTCTCTGCTCTTCGTGGAATTTCTTTGTAAATATCTGCCATGTCTGCTTACATTATTCCAAGTTAATTCTGCAATTCTTCATTGTGAAAGCAGACTATTAAATGGTAGGAAATCATTTTATCATAGAAAGAAATTAAAACGTTAGGGTGGAAAGAAAAAAGTCTACCAAAACAATGGAAAAAAAATGCAAGAAATCAGAAATAAAAACAGAAAATACGGGAAACATTCAATAGGTCTGGCAGTGTCTGTGGAAAGAGAAACATAGTTAATATTTCTGAATAAAGAACATTTTAGATTTGATGAATGATCTTTGACATGAAACATCAACTCTGTTTCCACAGATCCTTCCAGAAGTGCTGAGCAGTTCCACCATTTTCTATTTTTAGGCCACCAGCTAATTAGCTAATAGATTCATGTCAATTCAAAATTCCAGTGATGATTGACAGGCTGAGATCACAAGCTGAAAAAAAAAAAATCACACACCACATATTAAAAAAGCCAGTGTGCCTTGACTTGCACATCGGTAAAAGTACTGAGCTAGAAGCTTATTTACAGTTTGATACTTGTTTCACTGATCTAAATTTAAAAAAAATCAAAGAGTTACAAAATAAGCTGAGATTCAATACCTGTACATACATGCATCAGATAGCAAGTCTTTCCAAAATTAAAATTGTTATTAAATATCTCAAAATGTTGATTGGTCACATGAGCTTTGAGAGGCATGTAGGACCTATGAAACCCAGTACGAAAAACTTAATGTTGAATAATTTGCAGCAACCAGTCCAGTCCCCTTTCTGATCTATAGTTCCCACAAAACTGGTAATCCACGTGTTTATAGACATCCATTCATTTGCTTGTCAATCATACAATCTTTATTGTTGCAGGGGACTTTAATCAGGTGGACCTACGGGCCGCACTCCGCAAATTCCACCAGCATGTGCAGTGCCCTACCAGGGGCTCAAACACGCTGGATAAAGTGTACACCAACATCAAGGACGCCTACAGAGCTCTCCCCTGCCCATCCCTGGGACAATCCTATCACCTCTCACTGTTTCTACTGCCTGCATACAAACCCCTCATCCGCAAGACCAAACCTGCAATAAGGACGGTCAAAATATGGCCCGAGGACGCCACCCTACAACTCCAGGACTGCTTTGATCGCACCGACTGGGACCTTTGTACAACAGGCAACCAGTGGTACAGAGGTAGACTTGGAGGAGTACACATCCACTGTGCTCTCCTACATCAACTGCTGTGTGGAGACAGTGGACAAGCAAATAAAGAGGTTCCCAAACCGGAAACCCTGGATGAACAAGGAGGTTCAGGATCTGCTAAGGGTACGCAACAATGCCTTTAAATCCAGGGACATTTCTGCCTACAGTGCGGCCAGGTCGAACCTGAACAAAGGCATAAAAAAAGCCAAAGACATCCACAGGCAGAGGGTGGAAGACCACTTCAATACCACGGACACCAGAAGCATGTGGCAGGGTGTCAGGGACATCACTGACTACAAGAGCAGCCCCGCCTGCCCCCATGGTGATATCACACGGGCCAACGAACTAAACACCTTCTTTGCCCGCTTCGAAACTGGCAACACCACCAGGAGTGGAATTACCCCGGCCATGGCAGAGGGACAGGCCTTAACACTGAGCACTCAGGAGGTACAGTGCGCTCTGCATAGGATCAATCCACGTAAGGCTGCAGGCCCGGATGGAGTCCAGGGAAGGGTACTAAAGGACTGTGCTGTACAGCTGGCGGAGGTATTCACGAGAATCTTCAATCTGTCTCCATCTCTGGCAATGGTCCGCAAGTGCCTGAAAACAGCCACCATAGTGCCGGTGCCGAAAAAGTCTAAAGTCACCAACCTGAACGACTACCGCCCGCCCTAACCCCAATCCCAATGAAGTGCTTCGAAAGGCTGGTCCTCTCCCACATCAAATCCAGCATCCCTGCCTCACTGGACTCTCATCAATTTGCATACAGGGCAAATAGATCAACAGAGGATGCCATCTCTCTGGCTCTTCACACTGTCCTGACTCACCTGGACAGGCAGGGCACGTACGTGAGGATGCTCTTCATTGACTATAGCTCTGCATTCAATACAGTCATCCCCACCAAGCTCACCACCAAACTCCACCAGCTAGGCCTCAGCTCACCGATATGTGATTGGATCCTGAACTTTCTGATGGAGCAACCGCAGGCAGTGAGACTGGGCCCGCACTTGTCCTCCACTATCACCCTGAGCACCGGCACACCACAGGGCTGTGTACTAAGCCCCATGCTCTACTCCCTCTTCACTCACGACTGTGTTCCTGCATTCGACACCAACACCATTGTGAAGTTTGCAGACGACACAACAGTGATTGGTCTGATCACCAACAGTGATGAAATAAAATACAGAGCGGAGGTGAAGAACCCGGCGGACTGGTGCGCACGTAACAACTTGTCACTAAACACCTCCAAGACCAAGGAGTTGATTATTGACTTTAGGAGGTCCCATAATGGAGAATACGCCCCAATCTCCATTTACGGGGAAAGTGTGGAGAGAGTGTCCAGCTTTAAGTTTCTGGGCACTCACATTTCAGAGGACCTCACATGGTCCACCAACATCGCTGCACTGGTCAAGAAGGCACAGCAACGACTGTTCTTCCTGAGGACATTAAAAAAGACTGGTCTGCCCCAACAGCTGCTGACAACGTTCTACTGCTGCACCACAGAGAGCATATTAACGTATGGCAGAGAGGAGAGTTCTTCAGCACGTCGTCCACAGAGCGCAGAGGATTGGGAAACAGCTACCAGCCTTGGAGGGCATCTACCACACACGGTGCCTCAGGAAGGCCGTCAGCATCCATAAAGACTCCTCACACCCTTGTAACGGACTGTTCGAACTACTTCCCTCCGGCAGACGTTACAAGGCCTTCTACGCCCGAACCTCCAGACTCAGAAACAGCTTTATTCCCAGAGCTATAGCGGCTCTGAACCGGCCCTGCTGAGTGCCCCCCATCCCCCCCTGGACTGTCTCCCTCGGATGGTCACGTCACACAGCTTATTTATTTATTTTACTTTTCTTTCACATCGGTTGGAAGCTGCATACTAAATCTCGTTGCACTGATGTGCAATGACAATAAAATATATTATTATTATTATTATCAAGGAAAGAAAAGGTAAGCAAATCTTACATTACCCTTATTGACCCTTTCAACTGCAGAGCACAAAGACAAAGCAAATTAAAAATTAAAAAAAATTAAGTAGTTCTTTCCAAGTATGATTAAGTATAATTAAACTATTGAGCAAATCTACTTGCCGTAAGAAATTGTATCGAAGGTCAAATTTTACATTATCCTTATTTGACCCTTTCAACTGCAGGGCACAAAGATAAAGCAAATATAAAGGGGGAAAAAAATCAAGTAGTTATTTCCAAGTATGATTAGGCATAATTAAACTATAGAGGCCCACTCCAATCTTCTAACTCATTAAACTGAATTACTAGGGGCCTAGAATGTCTCAAGCTAGTCAATTAATACAAAAAAATGTCAGCAGTTTCAGCTAAAAAAAAAGCAAGCAATTGTATATGCAAATTTCCCCACAAATTTTGTCTACATTACTGTAATAGAAACTATGTTAAGCAATCAGTCATCTCTCTATTCAACTGTTTTGCAAAAAAGTCCTCTTACTAATACTGTAGAGTTACATGTTGATATTTTGTTAAAAGTTCCACCGGCATATTCCTGTTGTCAAATTAGTCAAATATCCAAACATTGACTGTACAAACGAACTACAGTAACCTGGTTGACACTGGAAGTAATTGAGCAGACAAGAAGAGGGACCTTCGACCCCAGGAGCAGAAGTGCTCATCTTCTAAAGTAGTAGGTCAGTGATCATACCAGCCTGATGTTAAAGGATGTACAATATTGAAATTTACAGATATTATTTAAAATTCAAGGCTGGGAAACCAAAAAATGTTGCATTAAATAAGGAAGTCAATGTAAAAATCAAACATATTTTGTTCATTTAGTGACCTTTGTTTAAATAATGGTGTTCACTGGTTGACTTGGGAATTAATCTACAATCTTAGGCTTTGCGGGAAGCGGCTGACATGAGCGAGGCCGGCCGCCAATTGTACCAAGACTATTGGCCATTCCTTCTACTGCCTTAAACTCTAGAATTCTTCTCTTTGCTTTATGATGCTCATTTAAACCATTACCAGATGTGCCAAATTCTCTTTACTGATTTTACATTTTGTTTGATACCACTTGGTTTTAGAGGGATACTAGAACAAATGCGGACCCGTTGGGCCCCGTCCCCAATAAAATATTCCACCACTGACCCATAGCCCCCAACTGCTCAGGCACGGTTGAGGGGTTCCCGTTGTGACGCGAGTCACGGCAACCCTCCCCCAACTGCGCCCCAACTGAGTTCTTCACATATATTTTAGGTGGAGATTTATTTTGCCTCTAGTCATTCAAGTATTTTTAAAAAGAGAACTGTATGATAGTTGTGGAAAAATAACATGGGGTTGCGTGGAAAGCAGGACAATGGGAAGGATAGGACGGCTGCAGTATGAACAGATCCATACTGGAGATAATGGCTACATTATCTCCAACTGCACTATAGAAGTTCTACAATTAAGCAATGGCATTTTACAATCGGGATAATTCACTATTTAAGTTAAGCACAATGTGAATCAAGCCACAAAAAAGCAACAAACAAGCAATTCAATTCCCTGGAGGAAGTGTGAGAGGAAGCAAGACTAAGATAAATGCATGCAACTTTACCCATAGATATGGCAAAATACCATTTCCAATAATGTTAGAATGAAGACAGCAAATTAGATCTCTTTTCCCCCTTTTACCAGACACTTCTGATTGAAAACAGCAAACAGACTTGCAAAACAATTGTGAAAAGGTGGTCTCCAATACCCTCAGGCACGTGCCGTGAGTAATTACTCAGGGTAGGTAGTCAGTCGGCTTTTAAAAAATCTTAAACCGCGCATGTGCAGATTGTTCTCCTCTCCGTAAGCTGTCAGTCGACTTTTATAAAGTCTTCAAAAGCCATATCTCTTAATAAAGTACCATATTTCCCTGCAATGAAGACGCACCCGTGTCGAAGACGCACCCCCATTTTGGAGGCGGTGGGTGGGGGAAACTTTTAAATCTCATCCCTGTATGGGGACCCGACCTTTCCCCGTCGGGTCTCCGTTGCCGTTGGGGCCTAGCACCGTGGAGTGGCCTCCAACCGGAACGACCTGGGGGTTCAAGTCACGGAGCCGGCGGAGCTGCGGACCTACCATCGTGGAGCTGGCCAGCTTCGGAGCGTGGAGAGCTGCGGTGGCGCGCTGCTGCGACCCGACTCCGGTGGATGGTGACACCGGGAGCTCGCGGGTCCCCGGTGGGAGACCGCTTTGCAGGGCACTGGCAACGGCGACTTCTCCCGCCCGAATTGCGGGGTTGAGGATGACCTGGAGCGGGGCCTTACATCGCCCGGCGCGGCTTTAAATGGCCGCGGACTTGCTAGCGCCCGCCGGGGGCTCCAACATCAATACCCGGAGCAGAGCCTTACATCGCCCAGTGCGGCTTTAAATGGCTGTGGGACTTGCTAGCGCCCGCCGAGGGCTTTGACTTTGACTTCGGGAAAAGAATGGAGAGCAGGGGAGAGATAAGACTTTGCCTTCCATCACAGTAAGGAGGAAATTCAGTGATGGATGTTTGTGTAAATTGTGTTGATTGAACCTCATGTGAGGTTCAAATGACAAATAAACGGTATTGTATTGTAATTGCTAAATTTTGAAAGAAGGCTGGCTGGACATAGAATTTCTCACGATCAAAAAAATAAAAATAAAGAAAGTAACAATTCAATTTGCCCAAGGCTTCCAAATCTCCTTCATTCTGAATTAGTGAAAGGGTGGGGGGTGGACGGTGATGGCAGGTGGAGAGATGGTGGGAAAAACGGGAGCACACGGGGACAAATTGAATCAGTTGTGATCTTAATGAATGACACTAGTTCAAGGGACCAATTGGAGGGAGAGTTCCATTCACATCGCATGGGGAGTCTTGTCAGGGGTAAAGTTGTGGGGAGGGCATGAGCGTTGAGAAGGAGGGGGTCGGGGATCATGCCAGTAACTCACTCACTGCTGTTCCTACTGGCACTCCGGCAAGGGATGTAGCTCGGGTGGCTGTGAGCGGCCGCCGGGACCGGACAGCGGAAGAGGCCGCCACCTCAGCGCCTTCTGCCGGCCCGCTCACCTCTGGCAGTGCTCTCCGTCTGAACATCTCTCACCTGCCACTCGCCAGCCTCGCTCATGTCAGCCGCTTCCCGCGAATCCTTAAATTCCAACTGCCGCCGGGAACAGGACATGGCCTCACTTGCTGCGCTGGGTGACATTGCATGGCATTCACTGCCTGGTCCGTGACTTTCATTGTAAACCGGACAGTGAGGGGACCAGCTCAAGAGCGGGTCAGCGGGCGATGGATAACAGGACAGCGGGCGGTGGAGCTTACTCCTGTGTCAGCGCGAGTAACCTCAATTGGTCCCTCGATCGCGCTGACACAGGAGTGAGCTCCACCATCCCCTCACTGTCTGGTCTACATTGAAAGACACGGACCGGGTAGTGAATGCCATGCAGTGTCACCCAGTGCAGAAACTTGCGCTGCGCATGCGCAGTAGGCTGCTGTATATGCGCAGTACGCAGTCCACGATGCAAAGGCAGAATTTCAGCTGCCTTCAGCTCCCCTTGACATTGAAGGCTTGAAGCAGTGTCGACGGCACGTGAGCTGCACGTGCTTTCGCATGTTACATGTACTGCGGATGAAAGGTACGGGAGAATTGTGCCTAGAGATCGATCTCTCAAGTAGGCATCATTCTCCCTTGCCTTTACTATTTATATTTAATAATTACCATTTTATAATTTTAGTCAGTGTAGGCAGTGCCTACCTTGCCTACCATGACGGCACATGCCTAAATACCCCATCATGTTGTGTAAATTTAAACTCGAATTATTGGTTTTCAAACTTCAAATCAGTCAACAGAACATTGGACTCTGAAATCACTCAGTGTACTCCAAAGTGGCTGTTCAATTGCGTTAGAACTACTGAAGCCAAATGCATGGTTTGTCTTTGGAAATTACAGTTAATTGATAAAGATCTACTAACGTTACTTTAATATTTCAAATTACGTATTATATTTCTCATGTCTATTATCCTATTTGTCCTTGGCAGATATGACAACAGTTTTAGTTTTAGATTACTTTCCACCTAATCTTTAGTCAAAACCTCGGAATAAGCATTATTAATGGCTCTTACTTTATATTATGTAAAGTGAAAGGATTGGTAGTTTTTAAGAAATTGGGGTTTGAGAGAAACCAATTTTATAGCACTTTGTGCTTGGTTATAGTAAAACATTTATTGCATTTTCAATTATTCCAATGTTTCAGATGTCCATGTCAATAACAGTCTAAATAAACAAGTCAAAATCTCCATTGTTTAATTTCAGTATGATCCAAACTAACTCTTCACCTTCCAAAAGGACAAACTTGGCGATATGCTATACATTAACTATTTGGTCAAGTTTGATAAATAAGTGAATTTACTTTATTTCTCACAAAATGGAATATATCAAATGTCAAAATGGAAAAACCTGTTTTATTTGAAATGTTTCAATTCATCATTCCGATCACTAGGATGTCAGATTGATAAAATTAAAATTGAAACAATGTCCTTTTTAAATTACATACAGATTCTTTGAAGGTTTTGTGTATAATGTGCTTATGGCAGACTCCAAAAGATTACACAAATAACCTTCCAACACATCAACTTAATGTTACAGATTGCCCGAATTTACCAGATCTAGATATTAAGCATATGGTGTACATTGCTTGCACGTCTGAAACTTTAGGTGGGCAAATCCTTATCTTGAGGTTTTGCCCCCTATTTCAAAACTCCCTTGTCAGGAGAGAACATTTTTGTTCATGACTGTTGTCATGCTATCTAAGAATTATGTATTGTTCAATAACATCACCTTTCATTCAGTTGAATTCCACTGTGTATAGGCCAACTCCACTAAAATCTTTCCTTAAATCACCATTCTTATCCAGGAATCTCACTGGTAAATAGATTATAGATGTCAGCTGAATCACAAAGTACTATATGTCTAAAGCAATTTGCATGCTGAGAGAAAAGGCATAAATGTTCCTTTTGAAAAAAATGTCAACCAATGTTAGGTTATCAGGCTGCATTGAATTTTCCAGCACTTCCACAATGAAACTATAACTAAATTATGCAGTAAAAGAATGTAAATTTACCATCAGATTTAAAATTTAATCTGCTCGTCAGGTATGTTTTCTCTATTATCAGGAAAAATACTGAACAACATAAGAGAAATACTGCAACTGAAGAAATGATTTTGCAACAGAGTCAAAGCATTCAGAGCCCAAGATTCAAAAGTACAAAGCATGATTACTCCTGATATTACATTGCTGGAATTTTCAATGTTAATACTAATTCTATGGAGTAAATGTTATTCATGATGGAGCCTGCCTTTATGTCCAGATACATGATTGTGGATTATTTACATTATGTGTATGGCAATACCTACACAAATATTATTGGATCCTTACAAAAGATTGTTTAAAGCAGAATTAAGAAATTCCATAGCTATCATATTTTCACACAAATTCCCAATTTTCCCATTTCAGGTAATACTAGGTTAAATGTGCTTAGGACTCATTTGAAATGTGATTATTTCTCATTTCAGTTAAAAAAAAACAATGAGAACATCTTTTATATTTTGAAAAACCAAAGCAATGAGAACATCTTCTATATTTTGGTACTTTGGCCTGCTAGTCAGAGATCCAGCACACATCTTCAAGGAGTACAGAGATATTCCGTTTTTTCAAAGGTGACACATTTGAAGGAGTTTTAACATTTGAATGAATGAATAGGTTTATTGGCCAAGTGTGTACACATACAAGGGATTTGCCTTGGTGCTCCGCTCGCAAGTAACAACAAGAGTAAACAATTAAGAATAACACTTAAAACATTAATTATGATGCACTAGAAATGCTGAAAAAGGATGCAGGGAGAAGAAAATAAAGTAGCTGAAAAAGTTGTCTTTTCATATTTTCTCAGTTGAATTGTCATATTTTGATACTACAATTTTCAGAAAACTGAAATGAATCAGTTTTTAAATTCACCACCATAAAGATGCAGTTGTATAATTACAGTGCCCTGCATAATGTTTGGGACAAAGACCCATCATTTATCTATTTGCCTCTGTACGCCACAATTTGAGAATTGTAATAGAGAGAAGAAAAAAAATCACATGCGGTTGAAGTGCTCATTGTCAGATTTTAATAAAGGCCATTTTTATACATTTTGGTTTCACCATGTAGAAATTACAGCTGTGTTTATACATAGTCCTCCCATTTCAGGGCACCATAATGTTTGGGATCAGCAATGTCATGTAAATGAAAGTAGTCATGTTTAGTATTTTGTTGCATATCCTTTGCATGCAATGACTGCTTGAAGTCTGCGATTCATGGACATCACCAGTTGCTGGGGGTCTTCTCTGGAAGGCCTGTATAGCAGCCATCTTTAGCTTATGCTTGTTTTTGGGGATAGCCCCCTTCAGTTTTCTCTTCAGCATATAAAAGGCATGCTCAATTGGGTTCAGATCGGATGATTGACTTGGCCACTCAAGAATTGACAATTTTTTAGCTTTGAAAAACTCCTTTGTTGCTTTAACAGTATGTTTGGGATCATTGTCTTGCTGTAGAATGAACCGCCGGCCAATGAGTTTTTAGGTATTTATTTGAACTTGAGCAGATAGGATGTGTCTATATACTTCAGAATTCATTATGCTACTATCATCAGAGGATGTATTCATCAATGAAGATAAGTGAGCCAGTACCTTCAGCAGCCATACATACCAAGGCCATAACACCCCCACCACTGTGTTTCACAGAAGAGGTGGTATGCTTTGGATCTTGGGCAGTTCCTTCTCTCCTCCATACTTTGCTCTTGCCATCACTCTGATATAAGTCAATCTTCATCTCATCTGTCCATGACCTTTTTCCAGAACTGTGGTTGCTCTTTTAAGTACTTCTTGGCAAACTGTAACCTGGTCATCCTATTTTTGTGGCTAACCAGTGGTTTGCATCTTGCATCTTGTAGCCTCTGTATTTCTGTTCATGGAGTCTTCTGCGGACAGTAATCATTGACAAATCCACACCTGACTCCTGAAGAGTGTTTCTGATCTGTTGGACAGGTGTTTGGGGATTTTTCTTTATTATAGAGAGAATTCTTCTGTCAGTTCAGGTCATTAAGAGTCATGCGGTGGAAGATTGCAACCTTCACGTGGTCCGCCCTATTTTGACTAATGCAATCAACCCGACGTGCACAGTCAAATAAGATCAAATAGAACAAGTTGTCCTACAACTTTAGGCTGTGCACGCCATACGCAAGAAGAAGATTAAGAGTCATGGACAATTTCTGATTAGGTACACAAATAATGCATCATTATTATTTATGCTTGCAAAGATGGAAGAAAACTGGAGAAAGTAAACCCAAAATTCACACAACTTCAATAAACACAGAACGCACATCAGACAGTCCAATATAATCCACTGCAGATATTACTGACAATGTGTTAATGGCATAGTCCTTATCTCAAAGAACTTCTGCATCAAGGTCGGTACAAAGCAATTATTCTTCAGCAGCTGTCAATATTTCACCATGCCAGGGATTTAGATAAGGAATGCTCGACAGCTGGGATAACTTTTGGAAAAGAAAAAAATAACACATGTACATTTTCTCTAGGATCCAACTATTTATTATACGACTTGTACAGTCAATAGGTTGAATCTCTGAACTCAAACCCACCAATCATTGGAAATAAAAGAATTGGACTTCATTAGAAGAGCAGGGAATGTGAATTATTTGCCCTCAATCTTGTTCGAGGTATGATTGGCTTGAGAAAGCCACATTCAGCAGATTAGAGCATGTAATTTAAAAAGAATCTAATTAATAACCTTGCAATCACCTATTAGACTGATGTGCACAACTTGTTTATTGAAGATATATAGATCTTGGGCTTATCTTTTTTCCACAACAACATTCTCCTCAGGCATTAACTTATAATGATGTAGTGTCCAGTTACTTGGAAGGTAAACTTTCAGTTTTGCATAGGCTTTAGATGCTATTTCATTCCGTTTACATGTAGGCAAGCTCCATTTGTTTTAAATGTTGTGGTCTAATTTAGGGCCATTCACTTAAAAAAGAGTGTAACGTGTACTTTGAGAGTAGATCTACTGCATTAAAAATGAAATTGCAGTAGTTGAATGTTGGATGTGCTGCCATAAGAATCTTCACTATAAGATAAACATGAAAGATGTTTAAATCTGATTGCTCCTAAAAACGAACATGGCAATCTATCACGTGCTCATTCACTTACCCGAAGGCAGCACAGCAACTCTATATTATCTGCTAATTATTGTAAATGAAGTACCCAGCTGTAATAACCATGCTAAAATAGAAACACATTGCTTGCAATGCTCAGCAAGGTCAGGTTGCATCTTTAGAAAGAAAAACAGTTAACACTTTGGGTCAAAGATTCTTCATTTAAACGAGAGAGCAAGAAAACAAGTTATATTTAGGCTGGAGAAAAGAAGAGGAATGGACATGATAAATGGAATATTTCTGATGGACTGTAGACCAGGTGGACATGGGAATAATTTGTAGAGGTCATCTGGTTAATGGGTTAATGGCGGCAGTTAAAGACAGAGAAAGCGAACAAAAGCTGCAAGCACAGTTGAAACGTGAGAATAGAAACAAAGGAACACAAAAGTTTCAAGATGCAGGGCCGTAGGATATGCCCAGCAGGTCCGAGTGTCCAAATGGACAGAAAATTAAATAAGCCAATATCACAGACAAATTAGTCACAGCAGAAATAGCCTGTTCTGATATAGACCAAGGCGGTGAGTTTATCCATGTTTGTAATGCTTCCTGAAGGAAGACGAGGTGCAGTTCCTCAAGCTTCTTCAGGCTTCATTATAATCGAGCACAAGGCTACAGACAGACTATTCCGCATAGATATTGTAGATTTAATGTGTCAGGCAACAGGGAGCTCAGATATGGCCCTGTGACTGCAAGTGCTCAGTCAACTGTCACTCCAATTGGTTTCTATAAAGTGGAGGAGACCACATTGTAAACACACTAGGTTTGAAGTGCAAGCGTATTGCTGCTTCACTTGAAAGGACAGTTTGGCTCCCAGGATGGCGGGTAGGGAAAGAGCAAAGGTGGTGTATCTGCGACTGTTATTGGTTAGCACGCAACAAAAGCTTTTCACTGTACCTCAGTATACGTGACAATAAACTAAACTGAAACTGTTGCATGGAGAAGTGATAGAAAAAGGCAAGCGATTGGTGGGAAAAGAGCAGTACTGGGAGTGGTGAAGGAAATGGTCCCTTTAAAATGTTGAAAGGAGAAGGACATGTGTATCTGGCGAGCAGATGAAAGCAAAGCTACAGTCAAATGCTCCGTCAGCTCCGGCAAAAAGTCAGCCACAGATCAATGAGGAAGACGTTTCATGGAACATTCAAAACCAGTCATGATATTTAGCATCTCTATCAAAACTCTTGTCATTTCCATCTGCCAACCCTACAGAAATGTCTGAAATGCAAAAACGCTCTATTTGAATCTCTTCTGCATCCCGCCAAAGTCATCATGCCCTTCAGAAAGCTTTATTCCCAGAAATTGACAGTTTTTTCTCCAGATAATGGCAGAGTGATATTTAAAAAGATCTAACAATGTTGTTTTTTCACAGCTTTGCCAATATTGTTCACAAGGTGATGTTTTTCTTTATAATCGTTCTGCACTGCAAAACTCCAGGGTGGGTTATGGTGAACAAAATGATACTACCATATTACTATTGTTATCTGTGAATGAATTCCAACTTCATGTCAATGCAGATTTTTCCAGATGTCATCCCTTTTTATTTTGTAATATTACATTGATTTATTACATAGTTAAACACATTATTGCTCACTGCTGATAAATCAAAGTAGCTATCCCTTCTGCAATAATGTAAAGTGTACTTTTAGTTCAGTTTATGTGATCAAGAAATAAAATTCTAAAATGAATTGGTCATTAAACTACAATTTCAGAGTTAATTAGGAACACAGGATATACAATTTGGAACTCAAATATAAAATTTCTGAAGAAAGGTCTCAACCCGAAACGTCACCGATTCCTTCTCAGCAGAGATGCTGCCTGTCCCGCCGAGTTACTCCAGCGTTTTGTGTCTACCTACAAAAGGTTTAAGATCTTTGCAGCCATTTGGTCCTCCCTAGTTTACAAACCCCCGATGAATGGGCATCCAGTACATACAAGTGAGCTCCCACAATTATTATTAAGTTCCAATGAGATCCACTCTCGAAGAGAAAAAAAAAAAAATCCATTTACATGTAGCCTCAGTAACCATCATCTTTTCAGAACACTGGGTGCCAGTTTCACCGCAGAAGGCAACTGAAGAAAGTTGCTTAAGAAAATGACATGCAATATTTATTTTGATACTTGTGCAATATGCTATTAATCAATTTAACAAACACTGATACTTCAAGTCCAATGAAAGCAGTCATTGAGTATGGAACGTCCTAATTTTCTACCATTGTAACTAGAGGAAGAGGAAGATATTAAATGTTAATTGGCTCTTATCAACAAGGTGGAGGTTTGGTTACAGTTTTGAATGATTTTATGTATTTTACGACATGGATACAATCGACTTGGTCATCTGCAATGGAACTTGTTACACCCTGGGGATAGATCCATACCCAGTCACACCAGTTTTATCACAAGCAGTTACACATCTTTTCACAACTGTGACCATAGTCAACTCCTGAAGGGGTGGTGAAGGGGGAAGTGGCATTTATAGAAGGCAATTCAGAAAAGTCTTGCATTCAAGTTTAAATTTAACATTAACTGGAGAATAGGTAATCAAGGAAGCTGTTAGTTAAAAATAAACTCGTCTTCAGGAGAATGGACAGGCTTTTCTGTAATTTTGCTTATGATAAATAAGCTCGGATATTTAGCTGGCAATCAGTCATATATATTTATAGTCCACGTATGAGGTCAACCAACTTCATTTTAGACTCCATCCTAAAGATATGGCGGACAGCAAAAGTCATTGCTATACCAAAACCTGGCAAAGACGAAAAACTACCAGCAAAATTCCGCCCAATCTCTCTACTCTGCGTCCCACTCAAAATCTTAGAACGCCTTATACTACAACGTATATCTCCAGGAGTAGAAGAGATCCTTAGTGTGGATCAGGCAGGTTTCCGCAAGGACCGCAGCACAGGAGGACAAGTTCTGGCCCTAACCACCTGCATTGAAAATGGCTTCGAGAACAAACTGAAGACCGGGGCAGTGTTCCTTGATCTCACCGCAGCATGACACTGGAGGACAAAGGTTCTGGCCCTAACCACCCTGCCTGCATCAGAAAACGGCGCTCTCCAATCGCAGGTTCAGAGTTCACCTTGGTCAGCCCAACCCTGTTCAGAACCAGAAGAATGGGCTACAAGGGTCAGTCTTAATGACCTACCCACCACAAAACCTACCCGCCACCAAATCCCGCAAATTCATCTATGCAGATGACATCTGTTTGGCCTTCCAAGCACCAGATTTTGGTACATTGGAACAGGTGCTCAATGAAGACCTTGCTAAACTGGACAAGTACTGCAAAACCTGGCGCCTAAAACCAAGCCCAGAAAAAACGGTCTCCAGTGTGTTCCACCTCCATAATGCAGAATCCACAAGAGAACCAAACATCTATCTGAGCAGGACCAAACTGAAGTATGCCCCCACTCCAACCTACCTCGGAGTGACCCTTGACAGGACCCTTTCCTTCAAGGAACATCTCAAAAGGACAGCAGCTAAGGTGAAGTCCACAAACAATCTCCTCAGTAAGCTTGCTGGCTCAAAGTGGGGGGCAGCACTGCGCATTTCAGCACTAGCCCTTACATTTTCTTCAGCCGAATATTGTGCCCCTGTTTGCTCCAGGTCATCCCACACACACCATGTGGACACCCAATTGAACTCAACAATGAGGATCATCACAGGAACAATCCGCTCAACACCACTCCCCTGGCTCCCTGTCCTATCCAACATAGCCCCTCCACACATCCGGCGAGTAGTCCTCACTCAAAGGATGCTCCAAAAGACCAAAAACTCCCCTCACCTGCCAATTCACATGGACATCTTCAACCCACCCACTGCTCGACTTCCATCTAGACGACCAATTTGGAAGAACCCACCACCAGCTGATTTCACCATCCAATCAGCTTGGAAAAAGGAATGGGAGTCCAAGGACGTCCCAAATAAACATCTGGTGTCAGACCCCACCCTACCGGTCCCTGGCACCAATCTCCCAAGGAAGCAGTGGACAACGCTGAATAGATTCAGGACTGGACATGGCCCCTGCTTGGCCAGCCTTCACAAATGGAGCAGCAGTCCAACCCCACGGTGTGCTTGTGGAGAGCAGCAAACAATGCAACACATCATTGAAGCATGCCCTCAACAAAGACTCAAAGGAGGACTTGTCACCCTTCATACAGCAAATCAAGAGGCAACTGCTTGGCTAAAGGACTTTGCATTCGCTAAATAAATAAAAAATTTAGTAAGTTATTTACTCTTGATATTACAGGAAATTTGAAACCATTTGCAAATTTCTGGCTAAACATCAATAAATATTTCCTGAGGTTGTTTTATCAGTGACAAAGTTGATAAATTTAGATGTTTGCATGGCGGTAAATAAGAGACAAGATGCGTTAATTATCGTATGCATTGGTTATGAACCAGAACAATAAAAGTATTTCTTGCAGGAGCTTTACTGGCATATTAGACAATAAATAAAATAACTGATAATTTATCGTCTCAGTAAATCAGACGTATCCAAAGTAATAAAGCAACCACAGCAGTGAAAAGTCCGTAGTGGTTGTGTGCTGAGGAGGTAGGGTTGTGGTTATGTAAAGTAGTATGGTTCAAGAACCCAGGCAAAATTCAAACTGATAGAGGAATTCAGCAGATCAGGCACCGTAACACCATAGAGGTTTGATGGAAATTTCTGAAAACATGCTGGTAAGCTTTTGTGTTTGCATCAATGAACTTGGTGAATGCAGACCAGGGATGTATATAACCAGAACCTTGAAACGGTGAACTCACTTCACCGCTGTCCCACAATTGATGCCAGGTGAATAGTCTTGGCTTTCCATTTCTTACACAAGATACAAATGTATATCAATATTGATTATTTTGAAGAAAAGGCTAGAGTTATTTCGCTCATTGTTTTCAATGTGAGTTACTATATTTATATTTTTATCTGGTAAAATTATGCAGCTCAACTTGGTTACGATAAAATGTTTGGTTACGATAAAAATGAATACAGCAATACAAACTACTTCTGATGGAGGACAAATGTCATCTGTATAAATTCTGTTGAATCTGTTCCCTGGCCCCCCCCTCACATGAAGTTTCCACCGGAAAAATCAGAGACATGTGGTAATCAATATAAATAAGTGCAAAGTTTGTGACGAATGTCAATTTCCTTTGATCCAAAATGAAATAGCAAAAATAGGGTCAAAAGCATCAAGAATTCAAGAGACCCACAGAAACAGACAATAGGTGCAGGAGTAGGCCATTCGGCCCTTCGAGCCATTCAATGTGATCATGGCTGATCATCCCCAATCAGTACCCCGTTCCTGCCTTCTCCACATATCCCCTGACTCTGCTATTTTTTTTTTTTTTTTTTATTTATTTTTTTTTTTTTTTTTAAAAGAGTCCTATCTAGCTCCCTCTTGAAAGCATCCAGAGAACCTGCCTCCACCGCCCTCTGAGGCAGAGAATTCCAGACTCACCACTCTATGTCAGAAAAAGTGGAAAAATGGAAACTTTCAGACAACAATATAAAGTGCAATAAAAACAAAATATAACGCGACCTGAGATTAAGTGAAAATGAAAATATGTGATACATGGTATCTCAGCAATTGGGCAGCAGTACATTTTGCTAATCAAGTCAAAATGATGTGCAAGTATATTACACAGTATCACCATGTACATTTATAGAAGCATTTATTGGGAATGGTTTTCAAAACAATTGCTGGCTCAGTTGGTTCCATATTACTACTGTTACTTCCACTACTATTACTTTTTTGGCAGTATCCTTGGGGTCAGGGGTGACTTGTTTCCAGAGGTCTGAGAAGCCCAAAAAGTCTAATGTAGGATTTGTAGATTCTACCAGATATGGGATATGTGCTGCTGGATGAACAGGTAGCTAGGCATATTATGTGCTCCTTCTGCTTTTTTTGCACATTAGCTCTCTGTTGAGTGGTCAAAGATTAGATATTTTCATGAGTGAGTAGAGGGCATTTTCTCTGATGTCCTCAAAAATCCATTGCTTCAATGGAGCTTTAAGTGCTTGTTTCAAAGAATCTGGTGTCAAATGTGCAAGATACAGCCTATTCAACAAAGCTGATGGTACAACATTGGAGCTTCGAGTCTGGATATGTAGGTTTGGGAAAGAAAGCCAACGCTGATTCACAGCCTGCTTTTGCCAATACGTCATGGTGGTATTTATTTAATGCTTTGATGTCTCTACTGCAGGATGTCCATGATTCCTAAGCTTACAGGAGAGTAGGAATGCTGCTACTCTGAAGACCATGAGCTTGGTGCAGAATTTGAGATCTTCATCTTCCAATACCCTTTTTCTCAGTTGTCTTGAATGTTGTGCAGGCACATTGGAAGTGAATGGCAAATGTTGTCATTGATTGCTTCTACCAAGGATGCAACTTCTGCAACATGGAAGTGATTTTTCTTTCCAGGTTCTCGCTGTGAATTCAATTGTCAGGCAGAGGTGTTCTATGGCTTGAGACAGCTTGATAGAGCACCACTATTTTACTGATACTTTGTGCAAGGCCCACCCTTTCAGACACATGGAGCTTTGCCTCAATGTGTGTATATATGCATTATGTGCATATTCTAATTCAATGACTGAAATTAGGGCGGTTTTAAGTTGAACAGTTTCCAGCTGGAACTGAAGTTGGCTCCTTTCTGCCTGTAAGGTTATTGGAGATAAGATGCACACAGCATTGCAGTGAGATGGTTGGGAACCAGATGGAATGTTGAGACAGGCTTGCTTGATTCCAGTCTGCACTGGGATTGAGCCTGTGATGGATTTGGTTAATGTTATGGCTTGGAATCATAGCGTTATTGAAGCATACATCATGGAAATTGGGCCTTCAGCCCAACTCGTCACTGCTGACCAAGATATTCCATCTAGGCGAGTCTCATTTATCTGCGTTTAACCCATATCCCTCTAAACCTTTCCTATCCATGTGCCTATCCAAATGGTTTGTGTCATATGTATAATCATATACAGAATTCATTTTTTATGAATACAGGTGCACAACCTTTTATCTGAAAGCCTTGGGACCAGACACTTGTCGGATTTCGGACATTTTCGGATTTCAGAATGGAAGATTTTTAGCGTAGATTAGGTAGGTAGCGCGGGCGGCTTGAAAAGTCTGGAGCGGCTGCCTCCTCCCCGGAGACCGGGGAATCATTATAAATCATTGCATAAATGTTAGTCAGTTAGTTTGTGAGGGATTTTATGTGGTGGTGGTGGGGTGAAGGGGGAAACTTTAATTCTTAGTCCCCTACCTGGTCGGCGACTCCCAACATCGCGGAGCTGGGGGCTCCATCCGGCCGCGGGCGGCGCCGGTTAGAGCTCCGACCCCGGCAACTCTGCCCCTGGCTGCGCGGCGCTCCAAATCCAGCGCCGCCCGCGGCCGGACGCCCGCAGCCCCAGCTCCTTGAATGTTGGGAGTCGGCGGCCACAGCGTTCCGGAGCTTACCGCACGGCGACCCGGTAAGGCATTGCCCGCTCCCCGCTGGTATCCCAGCGCTGCGACGCCGCCGACTCCCAACATTCGCGGAGGTGGGGCTGCGGGCGTCCGGCCGCGGACGGTGGTGGATTTGGAGTGCCTCGCAGCCAGGGGTAGAGTTGCCGGGGTCGGAGCTACAACCGGCGCCGCCCGCGGCCGGACGCCCGCAGCCCCAGCTGGGAGTTGGCGGCCACAGCGCTGCGGAGCTTACTGCACGGCAACCCGGTAAGGCATTGACCGCTCCCCGCCTCTCCGACCAGGTAGGGGACTAAGAATTAAAGTTTACCCCCCCCCCCCCCCCCTTCCTTCACATAAAAGCCCTCCAAACTAACTGACTAACATTTAAGCAATGATTTACAGATGTTTAAGTGTCTCCCCGGTCTCCGGGGAGGAGGCAGCCGCTACAGTAGTACAGACCTGGGTTGACCGTGGGTCGTTTCGGCTCAAGTTTGGCGCCAAACGCGAGCTTTGGTGTGCAGACGACATCCTGGAAAAATGGCCGGTTTTCAGAGTTTTTCGGTTTCCGGAACTCCGGATAAAAGGTTGTGCACCTGTAGCTATATATGAGAACAATTCTCCATTTTCACGTTTGGTTGACAAAGTCAAAGATTTCTGCAAGAATGGAAAAAAAATGTTTGCACTTTAGTTTAAAAAAAATTATTTAGAGTGTGAAGATCACGTCCATTCTACCTCTGAATAGACTGAACCAGTATTGCTTGTGTGGGTGAAATTTTTAGGCCGCTGGAAGTAGGCATTTGAAGAGGGTCTGTGTGATGACTTTCTCTGTAGGAAATTAATTTTAAACATAATTCTATCTCTGAGATCCTATCGCATGCTTCATTCTCCCCAGATGAGTGAGATATGGTCATGGAATCATGCCAGAAGTATATCAACAGGAATTTTGACCTGAAATGTCCTTTTATTTTGTCCCACCCAGTTTTTGGCAAATGTCTCAATCAACTTTACTTCGTGCAGACTAGCAAATGTAAGCGACTCATGACCCGAGGTCCTAGCAGAGAATGCCGTTAATAGTTAAATGTTAATCCGTAAAGTAATTTTAGACACAGTTTTGACAGATCTATTTAGAGATTACATTAGCAAGCAAGCATTAAGGGTTATTCACTTGTTACCTGCTATGGAAACCAAGTTTGTGTTTACTAGGCACCAAACACACAGAATATTTTAATTTGGCTTCATTTGCAAAGAAAAACACCCTGCTTCAAAATATTTTAAAAACCAGGTTTCATCGCTGATGTTTGTTCACATAACGAATAAGAATTTATGATCACAAATGAGTTACAGATAAGCATCCATGCATTTTCCTCAGAAAGAAATAGAAAATATTAACTGACCCATAAACTTTTTCCACTCCTGGCTGTACATCGGTTATTTTGGCAATGAAATTGTCAATAAGAAGAAATGGGTTCCCTTATTCTCTACACAGATGCGGTTTTATCTGGTTAGTGCTTTCAGAATTGGCTTTGCTGGTATTAGATTACCAGCATATGAACTTTCCTTGCTTTATTTTTTTAAGAGGCAACATGAAAAGTATAGAATAAAATGAGGAACAAAGCAAGAAAATAGTTAATTGCTCAATTTTAACATTTAATATTTTGGTATTAAATACAGTTATAAAGGCATGGACTTCCTGCAGGCAACAAATTAAAGATACTAATAAAACTAATACACCAAGGCTGCATTGACACACAACAGACCACATTTGGACATAACCTTGTCAAAACAAGTGACTGCAAGCCTACCAACGTTGCTGACACCTATATTCTTGACAACAATTCCAGCTCTGGCTGCACAGACAGCCCACACTCCGCATCCCAGCTCCAGCTGCACACTGACTATTGATATATTTCTCTATTTTTGCTGGCACGAGGGATCAAATGCAATCCATCTTTCAGCAAAAGGGATTCACTGGACACCGCAGGAGAATACTCATGAGGAATGCATTATATTTGCCAATGCTCCCAGTCAGACACAGCCGACCTTGCAAGTACGCAGATCAATGGATAATGGGAACTTTGTGTGACAGGCGTGATCTATAGTGCATGCTAGGACACAGAGTATGATAATTATTTTACCTTTCCCCAAACTATGGCAAAAAAAAATCGTGATTATAATTGAAAAGCAGTAACCAGTTATCATGTAAGTGACATAACTCTCGGTATCTATTGAAATTTTTTTTTGAAGAAGTAACTAGCAACTTAAAAAATATATAAATATTGCCTGAACTCAATAGTTTGGATAATTCCCCTCCCACAAAGAATGAAAACCGTCCATTTTTTAAATATTCTATTATTAAATGTATAAAGTAAACACTGAGAGTTCAAATATCATAAATGTTTAAGCTCACATGAACTGAACTCTGGCATTTTGAAGTCATTCCCCAGTTTCCTTCATTGTAGTTGCATCAAGGAGTTGTCAACTTTGCACATTCATGCAAGGAACAACAATGAAACAATTGCAAATATGTTATTCCAAAAATACACTAACATTTTAAAATATGTATATTCCCAGGTTGATAGAAAATCCACTTTGTAAATTATGTTGCAGAATTTGTGACAGTAACCCGAGTAAAGTGTGATATAGAGACCAGAGCTTGAGTGCAAAAATAATCTTATAAAATGCTTTCTACCCAGCTTTATAGTCTGTTGAATAGCCAACAATAACAGGAAGTGTTTTTCAAATAACCTCTGTTCTCTATTATTGCTCGCTAAACTGCTGCTACCTAAATTGTCCTTAAACCCCCAAAACATTTTTAATAAAAAAACTTCATGGAATCAATAAAAACTTGAGGAACTTCAAACTATTGCGAATCCAGCGCATCCAGCTGACATATTATTTTTTATCATTATGACTCCTAACATCCCTATGGGATACAGATATAAAACATCAAATAGTACAGCACAGAAACAGGCCTTTTGGTCAGTCCATGATGCCTGCACTGACCATAATGCCTTTTTAAACTAATCCATCTCTCCACACAATCTATATCCCACTATTCCCCATCTGTCCGTGCCTGTTTAAATGCCTCTTAAATGCTACGATCACATCCATTTTCACCACCTCCCCTGGCAATGCATTATGCCTCCTTTAATGTCGTGACTGCGATGAGTTGGCCTGTTTCCAGGCTTTATCTTCCAAGGCCAAGCTGTGGAGCTCACGCACCCTGATCTTCTGGATCAGCCTACTATGAGGGTCCTTGTCGAACACTTTGGTGAAGTACGTGCATACAAATTTTACTGCTCTACCCTCAACAATCATCTTCATCAGTCCTCAAAAAACTCAATCAAGGTGTGATCTCTAACGCACAAAGCCTCGCTAACTATCTCTAGTAAGGCTATATTTTTCCAGCCGCGAGTAAATCCTATCACAAAGAATCTTTGCTAGCACTGATGTAAGCCCACCAGCCTATAATTTTCTGGTTTATACCTTCAAACCCTCGCCAGGTTATGAATGTCTGACTGACATACAGCCTGTGCATACATATGATTGTTTGGGAGACCAGCAGGATGGATTTGCAGGCTGTTGCGAGCCTGAAAGCGTCTTCTGTCATGCGGTGACTCGGCTCAAGGCAATACCCGAAAGGTTGAGTCAAACCCCCAGGCTATTGGTTGGCATTTGCTTTTATTTAAATATATAGACCAGGGGCCAAGCTTCCCCACTTGTGAACTGTTCAAGTTACAAACAGTTTGCAGGAAATGAATCCTGTTGTAACCAGGAGATGACCTATATTGCCCTTTTTAAAGGAAAAAAATGACTGCCATTCCTTTTTGACTAAACTTACAATATCCCACAATACAACAGGATGTATATATAGACTCCCTATACAAAGAGTGATAATCATATTTGATATCCCTTTCCAGAAAAAACCCCAATACTTTAAGGAATTCCTCATTCTTGATTGCTCTAGACAACAGCATCCTTGACTCCATTCCACAACAAACTACTTGGTACAATTCTGCTCCCACCACTAACTGACAAAAGGTTGAAAGGGCCGTAGGCCGACTAATAAACAAAACCCCGGGAGCAGACGGTATCAGTGCTGAGATTCTAAAACTTTGGAGTGGAACTTTGGTTATGGATTTGTAACCTCATCTACTGTGCCTGGGAAGACAAGGTCGTAACAGAGTTTCTTAGATGTTGAAATCATCACCAAAGCATATGATAAGCACTGGGCCTATATTCGCTTGAGTTTACAAGAATGAGGGGGGACCACAATGAAGCGTACAGAATAGTGAAAGGCTTGGATAGAGTGGATGTAGAATGGATGTTTCCAATAGTGGGAGAGTCCAGGACTAGAGGTCATAGCCTCAGAATTAAAGAATGTTCTTTTAGGAAGGAGATGCTTAGGAATTTCTTTAGTCAGTGGGTGATGAATCTGTGGAATTCTTTGCCACAGAAGACTGGAGGCAAAGTCAGTGGATATATTTAAGGCAGAGATAGATTCTTGATTAGTACAGGTGTCAGAGGTTATGGGGAGAAGGCAGAAGACTGGGGTTAGGAGGGAGAGATTGAAGAGCCATGATTGAAAGCGAAGTACACTTGATGAGCCGAATGGCCTAATTCTACTCCTACTATTACTTATACCATCTAAAAAAGGAAATAGACAGATTCAGATTCAAATTCAATTTTAATTGTCATTGTCAGTGTACAGTACAGAGACAACGAAATGCATTTAGCATCTCCCTTGAAGAGCGACATAGCAAACGATTTGAATAAATAATAATAAGTGTCCGGGGGGGGGTGTGGTTATTGGCAGTCACTGAGGTACGTTGTTGAGTAGAGTGACAGCCGCCGGAAAGAAGCTGTTCCTCGACCTGCTGGTTCGGCAACGGAGAGACCTGTAGCGCCTCCCGGATGGTAGGAGAGTAAACAGTCCATGGTTGGGGTGAGAGCAGTCCTTGGCGATGCTGAGCGCCCTCCGCAGACAGCGCTTGCTTTGGACAGACTCAATGGAGGGGAGCGAGGAACCGGTGATGCGTTGGGCAATTTTCACCACCCTCTGCAATGCCTTCCGGTCGGAGACAGAGCAGTTGCCATACCATACTGTGATGCAGTTGGTAAGGATGCTCTCGATGGTGCAGCGGTAGAAGTTCACCAGGATCTGAGGAGACAGATGGACCTTCTTCAGTCTCCTCAGGAAGAAGAGACGCTGATGAGCCTTCTTGATCAGAGTAGAGGTATTGTGGGTCCAAGAGAGGTCATCGGAGATGTTGACTCCCAGGAACCTGAAGCTAGAAACACGTTCCACCTCCGTCCCGTTAATGTGGATGGGGGTGTGCGTGCCGCCTCTGGACTTCCTGAAGTCTACAATGAGCTCCTTGGTCTTCTTGGAGTTAAGGGCCAGGTTGTTGTCAGCGCACCATGCTGCTAAGTGCTGGACCTCCTCCCTGTAGGCCAGCTCATCGTTGTTGCTGATGAGGCCAATCACCGTTGTATCATCTGCATACTTGATGATGGTGTTAGTACCATGTACAGGTGTGCAGTCATAGGTGAAGAGGGAGTAGAGGAGGGGGCTCAGCTATTAATTGCAGTGCCTTATTGTTATTTATCATTGGAAAAATCAGCTTCTTCAATTGCCTCCTTCCAGTGTCGCAAGATCTATTTCCTGAATTATACTTTGTATTTGGTCTATCAACAGACAGAATGGACATGATCTTCTGCTCCAATTAGGCAACTTACAAAATTTAACTTCCATCTTTCATTTGCTTCATAATGGCACCATTTAAAACTCAAGGCATAATCTTAGTACAGACTGATATAAAGTAAAATTGCATAATTACCCTAAAATGTCACTACTTTTTCATTGCAATGCTGCACCTCACCTTCAAGTTTCCTGCTAATCTGCAGTTAATCCACTTGGAGAACTATTCAACAACCCCTGTAGTCTCCGCATCAAATCAAGATCAGCCCAATTTATGTCTTCTATGACAAGTGCAGGCTCGGAATCCAAGCCCAGTCACAATTGACGTGCACAGGAAAGCACATGACAGTAGACCCTACACCTTGCCAAGCACACATCCTCTGCCAGTTTATCCCCACTGTACAATACCATCCTTCGAGTGGCCCATGACAAAATCCCCCAAAACATAGATTACTTATTTTGGGAGTTACTTCTCAACGAAGGTTAACATTGATAAAATTGATAAATGATAAATTGAAAAATGATAAAATTGACCATTGCCTTCTGTGTGTCTGCACAAATAATGGGCATTTGGAAAAATAATGTTTGAAGAACAGATCCTCAAGTGCAGCACAAAGCTAATTTATCTAGCAGTCTTCCTTCCCTGAAGGACCCTTGGATATGGGTCAGCTAAATATGCATCGCCTTGGAGACAGTGCAACATTCCATCCAGCTTGCAATAATCCCTGGCCCATGACAAGTCAAAATGGAGGAACATCATTTGAGATGGCATTGAGAATAGAATCAATTGACAGCAACACATGGCGGCTTAGTATAAATGATTGAAGGAGTACATCCTAAGTCTATTTGACCTGTGCTTGCAGCCCCATAAGCCACCTCAGTACCTGTAGAACTGGAATAGAAGCACAATCCCAGAGGACTGCTTAGAGAGCAGAAGCCTTTACTGACTAGATAACTTAATTGCCATTCTTCAACTGAGATTCCTTCACATTTGGGATTTTTTTTTACTATTTGCTGACTCAAATCTTTCAGACCATATATGCAACTTGGCAGTTGTGCAGCTGTAATATAAAATAGGCACGTACAGTTGGTAAAAAGGGTGAAAATTAAGATCATGAAGACCAGAAGTAACATTATAAAAACACACTGCCAACCCTTGCGCTCTACTCTTATGTTGCTAGCAATTGGACACGTCTTGTAAATTGAACCCATTGAACAGGAATTTAGCAAATAACTGTCAGATCTATTTAAAGATACATTCAGCAGATTGTTAATCTACTTTGTTTATTAAGCCACATTTGAAAATTTAATTACTAGGTTTATGTGACCCACAAGACAAAATAATTGTACTTGCATTGTGAGATGCATGTATTAAAGCTTACAGACAGCCTCTAAAATGTTTCCTTTGGAGGAGTATGTTCATCAAAGAAAACAGCCTGTAATCATATTCTTCCACAAGCAGCAGGATTTGTTTTAAAAGGACTGCTGCACTTAGTTACAGGAACTGATTATACTATCCATGAATTTGTATAATTGAAAGTCATGCATTGAGCATGCATTCATGGTTTGAGACTTTGAAAGGGGTCATACTTGAAAGCTTGGCCTCACATTGTTGCACACAAGAACATACTCCCTGCGGAGAAGATAAACAGATCCAAATAACCATTTCTGTTGAACAAAATCAATGTCCAACCATATATGGTGAAAAAAGTTAAGATGGGGAAAATCAAATCAGCAATTAAATAATCAAATTAGTACTCAAATTAGTACTGTTCGAGACAGGAAAAAGCAGAAAGGAACAGGTAGGAGAGCACCACGAGCAGAGAAAAGTGAACAGAGATCAATGGATTATTAAAGTCTTTCAGAGGAACGCACTATGGGGCAGACAATATGAAGTTATCATGGGATCGTGGTATTAAACAGCTCGGAACAAGACCATTCAGTGAGCAAATTGGAATCAGTTTCTCCAAACTGGATGCTTATGAAAAGCCACTGACTGAGCAAGCACTAAGTTGCAAATGTTCTCCTTTGCAGTATTTTTTGAAGATCCACTTTAAAAACAGAGCTATAATTTAAAAGTACAACTATTAAGCTGATAAAAATCTTAATTTACTGCCTACTAAATCTAAGTCTAATGAATCTGGCTAAAGGAAGTAACCTCTAACTTCCTTTAGCCAGAGGTTTAGAGGTTTCCTCCTCTAAAGGTAGTTACTACCTTTAGAGGTTGCCGAGTTAGATTCATAGTTGGTTACCTCAACAATGGTATTGGCAGTAGATTAGGCACAATTTACTTCAATGTATTGATGGATTGTATCAGTAATTAAATGTTCGTGGATTGCAAAATATGAACTTGAACCCTTACTTGCCAACAAGCCGATGTTTAGTTCAGCAACGCTGCTGTTCCCAATAATTTTAGCTTAGAGATACAGCTCGGAAGCAGGCCCTTCGGCCCACCGAGTCCTTGCTGACTGCACATTAACACTATCCTACACACACACACTAGGGACAATTTTTACACATACACCAAGCAAATTAACCTACTTAACTATATGTCTTTGGAGTGTGGGAGGAAACCGATGATCTCGGAGAAAACCCATGTGGTCATGGGGAGAATGCTGAAATCGCTGTAAGGCAGCAACTCTACTGCTGCACCAGCGTGCAGAGCTAGTTGCAGATGAGGATAGGTCTTGGTTAGGGCATTCTCAGTAAACAAAAATAACCCTGGACATTTAACACACATGTAACTTTAGCTTATGTGCAAAACTTTTAAGAAATGCAAAAGCTAATCAAGGGTTTTCAATATTACGGTTTTTACATTTAGAAATTTGGAAAACTGCACCATATCCCGGCAAGAATTGTAACCTCTAAACAATACAGCTTTTAAAGCAATAGTAATAAAAAGCTTGTTCAAAAACAGTCTTGGTGACAGCCAGGCAGCATTAATTGCACATAAATATAAGTCAGCACATCAATACATTTGTGTTGTGCAACCTACATACTTTTTACATCAACCTGACATAGCTGCCACAGCAGCATCCTATTAGTTGACACTTTCAATGATAAAACCAAAAATAAATGAGCAAGGTTAAGTTCATCCAACACGGACATGTATTAAATTTTTAATTTGTATCAAAGATGATGCTAATTGATGACCTTATGGAACTCATGAGAATATTTGCACACTCTAGTCTGAAAATTATCAGTATAATAATATTAATCAAAATTAAAGATTTTTATTTACTATTAATAAGATGCTAACCTCAATTAATAGACATCTAATTATGGAATTTACCAAATGCTTAAAATACAGTAAATATTGTGCTTAATAAAATAATAGCTTTAATTGGCTTTATGGGGCATAGTTATTAGATATTGAAAGAAATGTGGTAGATATTGTCCAATAGATTCAACTCTATTGAACATGTGAAGCATTATTACATTTTGATATAACTACTTCGGCTGCATGATGTGTAATATTTACAGTGCAGAACAGTTCAGAAACAAGATTTTGATGTTTTGAATGGCTAAGCTCTCTGCAAGGGGAAATGCTTCAAAACATTAGCATAATATTTGTGAAAATAAATTATTAAAACAGAAGATCGCACGTACACACTGGGACATATCACAATTTTAATAATTGTTGCAGCATTACCATTATTATAACGGTAAAACATTTTAAAAATAAGCAAATTCCCAATGCATTTTTAAAACCAGAATAAAATTGTATTTTGACTCTTTCCCATCTTACTTTTTGTAAGAATTTTAACTCTAGTTCCTAAAGTATGATCATACTTCGACACAAGGAACTGCAGATACTGGTTTACAGAAAGTGCTGGAGTAACAGGTCAGGCAGCATCTCTGGAGAACACAGATAGGCAGATTTTCAAACTGATTGTGGGCGAGGAAGGAGGAAGGAGGGGGGGGGGGGGGTTGTAGAGTAATCATAAATTGGAGAATTCAATGGCCATCAGGCTATTAAACTCGCCATTAAACAAGCTCTAAACAATAACAGCCTATTGCACTTCATCTGTTTATTTATTGTGTGTGTATATATATATATATATATATATTTATATGGTCTATGGTATATAGACACACATAACTTATCTCCTGTTCTGTATTATGTTTACATATTCTGGTGCGTTGCAGCAAGCAAGATTTTCATAGTCCTATCTGGGACACATGACAATAAAACTCTTGACTATGTTCATACCATTGGGTTGTAAGCTATCCAAGCGGAATATGAAGTGCTGTTCCTCCAGTTTGCATGTGGCCTTTCTCTACCAATGGAGGAAGCCAAGAACAGTGTGGGAATTGAAAGGACAGCTTTAATGGTCAGCAACCAGAAGTTTTAGCAGGCACAGGTGCACCAAGTTCAAATGTTCGACTAAATGGTTGCTGAGCCTACACTTGGTCTCGCCGATGTAAAGGAGGCCACATCAGGAATACTGAATGCAGAAGTTGAGGTTAGAGGAGGCATGTGAACCTCGTGACTCACCTGGAAAGACTGGAATCACTGGATGGGTGCAAAGGAGGAGGTATAAGGACATGTATTACACCTTCTGAAATGGCAAGGAAATCTGGGGAGGGAATAGATGAATGAAACATGCAGCTGTGGAGGTAGCAGTCTCTGTGGAAAGGGATGAGGATGGGAAGATTCGTGGTGGGATTACCTTGAAGGAGGAGGAAATGTCAAGGAATGATGTGTTGGATGCAGAGGCTGGTGGGGAAAATGGTATGTGGAACTATCCATGTTCCATCTGAGGGGGGAAAGGGGAGGTGAAAGCTGAACCACGGGATACAGAGGAGACATGGGTGAGGGATCCATCTACAACATTAGAGGGGAAACCATGTTTACTCAAGAAAGAGGACATCTCTGAGATTCTCATCTGAGATTCTATTCTAGGACATCAGAGACAAGGTGTCAGAAAAAAGTCATTGTGAGTTTCATAGTAAGAGGTAGGAATGGAAGATGAAAATAAAAAAAACTGCAGATGCTGGAAACTTGAATTAATAACAGTTTTCTCCAAATTAGGCACAATCTGCACACAGAGTTAGCATTTCAGATCGAAGATCCTTAATCGAATTCAAAGTTCAGACATGTGCAAATATATGTAGCAGACAATTGAGATGATTTTGCTTATTTATTAGACTGCACAGTTGGAAATCAACCATAAAAATAAGACAGGCAAATAATTAGTGTCAGAAAATAGCATATGATAGTTGATAGATAGAAAATATGAAAATGTGGTAGAAACATAGAAAATAGTAGGCCATTCAGAGGTGATTTCTTTTCGCAACCATGGCTATTCTGATCTCAATACCACATTCTCATGTACTCTTAAATCCTGAGGATTGCTGTTCCTTAAAAACCCATCTCCTTCTTAAATATATATTCAATGACTAGGCTTCCACAGCCTTGTGATAGCTTACTGTTATCTGACGAGAGAAATCTATCCTTACAATGACATATTTTGTATACCAAGACTGTGACCCTTTGTTCATAAATCCCAAGGTAAGAGAAGCATTTTCCCCATGTCCATTTGTTGAGTCCTATAAGAATATAGAAACATTTCAATTTGATTCCTTTTTATTCTTGAATCAATGAATATTGGCCTGGTCGATGCAATCTCGCCTCACATGGCAGTTTCACCCACCCAGAAATCAGTCTTCGGAACTTTCTTTGCCTTTCACCTGTGGCAAGTGTTTTATTTTTTTCAATAAAGGAGACCAAGGCTGGGTACAATACTCCACTTCTTGTCTCACTATAAGGCAGTCTATAATTGTACCAAGACATTCTTGTTCCTGCATTCATATTTTTTTTGCAATAAATGCCAACATTCAAGAATGCCAACAAATGAACACCACACCTGCATATTTGCCTTATGGTTGGTGTACAAGAACATACAGATCTTTTTATGCATCAACATTTCCCTATCAATCATCTTATTAAATGTAGATAACATCTTATTTATCCACATCACAATGCATTTACCATTAATTTAGTTTGGCCATTCCATCCAAGTCAATTTAAATCTCCTTGAATAAATCTCGCATCTCAGTTTTGTGGCATTGGCAAACAGAAATATTACATTCACTTTCCTCATCAAATCCTTCATAATACATTGCGAATAGTTCAAGGACAGATTCCTTTGGTTCCCCACTAGTATTGCTTGCAATCCAAATAGGCCATTTTTATATTTACTATTTCTTTCTGTCAACTAATTTTCAATTCATGCTGGTACGTTCCCTTCCAAAGAATGCACTTTCATTTTCACACCATGTGGTTCCTCAAAAGCCTTCTGAAAATGCAAATGCACCACATCCATTGATTCTTCCTCGTATATTCTACCAGTTACATCCTCAAAAAAAAATCTCCCAATATATTTGGCACGTGATTTCCCTCTCTGTCTTGTTATCACATTCTTTATAAGAAATTCAGACATTTTCCCCACCACTGATATTTGGCTGTCTGATCTGTGCCTGTTTCTATTTCCCCCCCTTTTTAAAAAAAAAAGAATGCTTACATTTGTCATGCTCCAATCTGTAGGAACTGTTCTATAATCTGTAAAATTTTGGAAAATGGCAATGAATGCATAAAATATTCGTTTCTGATTCTAAGGAACGTACATTTTTCTACACTTTTGTTTGACATATTTTAGCATTTTTGCAAGTTTACTCCCATACTGTATGCTTTCATACTCCTGCTCTTTTTTTGCTGAAATCTAAATTGCTCCTAATCCATTTTTTTCTTACTCAAGCCCACAAATGCAGACAAAGGAGAAGGTAATTTATGTGCTGTTTACACATGTAATGAACTAACAATTTTTTTTTTTTTTTTTAATTGATTCACAATGGCAGTGGTGTTCTGATAGAGAGGCAGTGAAGACAGGGGAGGATAAGAAGAGGGTAAAGTAAATTAAATAAAAACAAAAAATAGGTTAACACAATTAGGTTTCAGGACAAGCAGTATCATATAAGGTCTTTGATCAAAAACAGATTGTATTTCCAGCATATTCCCTCTTTTAATCTCAGCTTTATGGGATCTGCACTTTTCTTACTTCTGGGTCCATAAGTATTTTGTACATTTTAATTGTTCTGCTTCCAAGAACATTCTGCCAATATACTACTATGCTTCAAATCTAAAACAACTGATGGTAATGGAAATGAGACCCTGAGATAATGAAATGCTAATTGGTCTGGAAATGATCAAAAGAGGAATAATTTAACCGCCTGTACATCTTCCATCAACTGACTAATTCAAGCAGAAAGAAAAAGACTGCACAAATAACACATTCCTACCAGAAGACAAAAACTGAACATATTCAACAGTGAACCTATTTTAGAGCAACTATGACTGACTAATTCCTATAATAGTCACATGCCTTCTACCCAGTACTAACCAAAATGTACTGACTCCTCAATTATTCCAACGTGCTAACCAAACAAAATTCTTAACCTTTCAATTAGTTTTAATGATTACATGTCAAATTTCCTGATAACATACCACGATGCACTGTTCTTCCCCTCAAATCACAGGATTCTATGTCCATTCGTGTAGTTAAGCAAACCTAAACAAGGGACAACAAACATCTGCTGCAGGGAAGGGGGGTGGGGTGGGGGTGATGGAATGAGGCATATTCAATTTGGAACCAGATGACCAGGAACTAATCGTGTTCAAGAAGGAACTGCAGATGCTGGAAGATCGAAGGTACACAAAAATGCTGGAGAAACTCAGCGGGTGCAGCAGCATCTATGGAGCGAAGGAAACAGGCGACGTTTCGGGCCGAAACCCTTCTTCAGACTGATCTAATCTTTTGGCTGGCACTTCTAAGCATGTGGCGCATGATACAACAGCACAGAGCCACAGGGATTGTGCAGTGATTCAAATAGCATATTACACTCATTGGAAAACACTTGCAAAAATCAACCATGAATATGAAGCTGATGAGAACAATGAAGCAGGTTTTGACCAGAGATAAAGCCCATATGAACATTAAGGGAGCAGACTTGGTCTGCAAAAGACAAATGTCACCATTCACAAAATTTCCAGCCCATCATCCCTCGTTGCAATGTTCCCAGGCAAACCATCTCATTATCCCCAACTTCCCACCAGTTTTTCCAGCAATCTCCTCAACCTGTTTCCACCATCACCACTGTTGCTCTCTTGGCTCTACTTCTGCTGTATATTTATAGCATAAGCTGTGGTTTAGATGATAGCACTCTTGTCACCGAGTCAGAAATTTATAGTTTCAAATCCCACACAGATAATTCACAGTAGCTGAAGGAGTGTTGCACTGATGGTGCGCCTTTTTTTTTGGCTGCAAACAGATTCTAATCTCAAGAGTCAAATGTGTTTAATTGTCATATGTCTTGATAATGGAACAATGGAATTGTTACTTGCAGCAGCATAACACGATTGTTAACAGTACTCATAAATATATTTTAAAAATATAAGTTAGCAAACCCAATATTGGTGCAAAAATTCCAAAGCTCTCACTGCAACCAAGAAAGTTCATAGTTTAGTTAGTGTTTAAGAGCCTGATGGTTGTTGGGGAAAAAGCTATTCTTGAACCTGGAGATTGGAGTTTGCAAACTACCATACTTCCTTCCCAATGGTAGGAGTGCAATAAGAATGTGGCCAAGGTGTTGTGAATCTTTGATGTTGCTTGTCTTTTTTGAGGATGCGTCTCCTATAGATCCCTTCGATGGAAGGGGGGGGGGTCAGTTGATGGGCTTTCTTTATGATTGCATCAATGTGCTGCTGGGACAGAGATATGCACGGGCAGTAACTTGAAGTTGTTGACTCTCACCATCCTGTCGATGAAGATGGGTTCTTGGATCCTCATCTTCCCTTTTCTAATGTCAACAATCAGCTTCTTAGACATGCTGATGTTGAGAGTAAGGTTGTTCTATCACCATTCAATCAGATTATCAATTGTCATATAAAGAGAGACCAGGAGATTGAACACAAGTGTTCCTGTGCTGATGGTTATTGAGACCGCTACTTCCTTGGAAGGCTTAGGATGCTTGGCATGTACCAACAACTCTCATCAACTTCTACAGATGTGCCATAGAATACATTTTATCGGGTTGCATCACAGCATGGTTTGGGAACAGCTCCATGCAAGACTACAAGAAACTGCAGAGAAATGTGGATGCAGCCTGACCATCACATGAACCAACCTCACTTCCATTGACACATCACATCGCCTTGGCAAGGCCTCCAGCATAATCAAGGACGAGTTGACCAAGGCCACTCACTCTTCCCCCCCTCTCCCAAGAGGCAAGAAGTGTATGTGCGAAAACTCACACCTCAAGATTCAAGGACAGTTTCTTCCCAGCTACTATCAGGCAACTGAACAACAAGAGCAGTTCTAACCTATAACTACCCCATTGGAGACCCTTAGACTATCTTTGATCCGACTTTACTGGACTATTTGCACTAAATATTGTGCACGTTATTCCCTTTACCATACATCTGTACACTGTGGATGGCTCAATTGTATGGATTGTTTTTCCAATGACTGGTTTGCATGCAAGGAAAGCTTTTCACTGTATCACGGTACACGTGACAATTAGACTAAACTAAACCAAGGAGAAACTGCTGCCAATTCCAACTGATTGTGAAGTCAAGGATCCAGTTGCAGATGGAAGTGCAGAGGCACAAGCTTGGAACTCGGGTTAACTTTTAATTTCATGTAATTAAATCTGCAATTGAAGCTAATCTCAATAATGGCAACCAGGAAATTATCGTATCTCCTGAAAAAAAATACAGGGCTCACCTTTATTGCGTCTCAGATCAACCAATGCGACAATTTTAACTGCCCCCTCTGTACAAGGACAATTACAGGTTGGATAATGAAGAGGTTCATTGCCAGCAGAGTCTACATGCCATGAATAATTAATAAAATGTTAATTCAAAAATTGCACATCAATTTCTATTGATGGTTTTATGTAACAATAATTTCCATTTAACACTGCCTTCTGTAAAATCCTAGGGTATTTTACAGAACTTATCAAATAAGTAATAGTTCAGTGGCTGAAAGGCTTGCTCTTCATAATTTAACCCTAGCAATAGCATAAAAACTACATTTTCACTAAATTAGTATGACCACAAACAACCTCAAAATCTTTTCATCTCAGTGGGAACCAATACTTCAGTTTTTAATACTTTTCAAAAACAGGGAACAGCCTCACCGTTTTACAATTGAAAACTATCCCGACCCTTCCACCTCCACCAACCATCACTATGTTTTACGAAGCAGTACAGTGGTGCTTTACTATTAAAACAGTAGACTTGACTCGCCTATAGCCCTGTCACCTCCAAATCAGATTGGTTTAAGTTCAAATCTGAAACTCATCTACATTTGATAGCCATTTATCAGTGGAGGGAGCAATAATTACTAGTAGACACAAAAAGCTGGAGTAACTCAGTGGGACAGGCAGCATCTCTGGAGAGAAAGAAAGGGTGACGTTTCAGGTCGAGACTCTTCCTCAGACTGGTTAAGGATAAGGGAAACGAGAGATATAGATAGTGATGTGGAGAGATAAAGAACAATGAATCAAGGATATGCAAAAAGTAACGATGATAAAGGGAACATGCCATTGTAAGCAGTTTGTAGGTGAAAATGGGAAGCTAGTGCGACTTGGGTGGGGGAGGGATAGAGAGAGGGAATGCTGGGGCGACCTGAAGTGAGAGAGATCAATATTCATACCACTGGACTGTAAGCTGCAAAGCAAAATATGAGACGCTGTTCATCCAATTTGCGTTTAGCCTCACTCTGACAATGGAGGAGACAGTGGACAGAAAGGTCTGTGTAGGAATGGGAAGGAGAATTAAAGTGTACAGGTTGGTTCACGCGGGCTGAGCGAATGTGTTCCGCAAAACGATCGCCCAATCTGCGGTTGGTCTCGCTGATGGATAAGAGTCCATATCTTTAACAACGGATACAGTAGATGAAATTGGAGGAGGTGCAAGTGAGCCTCTGCCTAACCTGAAAGGACTGTTGAGGTCCCTGGGCAGAGTTGAGGGAGGAGGTATAGCAACAGGTCTGGCATCTTCTGTGGTTGCAGGGGAAGGTACGAGTTAATCAGGAAGTTTGAGGGAATGGTCTCAGCGGAAGACAGAAAGGGATGGAGATGGGAAAATGTGGCCAGTGGTGGGATCCCATTGGAGGTGGCGGAAATTTTGGAGGATTATGTGTTGTATGCGACGGCTGATGGGGTGGAAGGTAAGGACTAGGGGGACTCTGTCTCTGTTGCGACTAGGGGGAGGGGGAGCAAGGGTGGAGCTGCGGGGTACCGAGGAGACACGAGTGAGGGCCTCATTTAAGATGGGAGAGGGGAACCCCCGTTCCCTAAAGATTGAGGACATCTCGGATGTTCTAGTATGGAACACCTCATCTTTGGAGCATATGCGGTGTAGACAGAGGAATTGGGAGTAGAGGATAGAGTCTTTGCAGGAATCAGGGTGGGAAGAAGTGTAGTCTAGATAATTGTGGGAGTTAGTGGGTTTGTAATAGACATCAATCAATAGTCTGTTTCTTGTGATGGAGACTGTGAGATCAAGAAAGGGGAGGGAGGTGCCAGAGATGGTCCAAGTAAATTTGAGTGTAGGATGAAAATTGGTGGTGAAGTTGATGAAGCCCATGTGTTCTGCATGGATGCAGGAGGTAGCACCGATACAGTCATCAATGTGAGATAGAGTTTGGGGGTAGGGCCAGTGTACACCTGGAACAGGGATTGTTCAATGTACCCTACAAAGAGGCAGGCATAGCTGGGAACCATGCGGGTGCCCATAGTTACGCCTTGGACTTGGTGGAAGTGGGAGGAGAACTTGTTGAGGGCGAGGAGTAGAGTGAGAGTAGAGAGAAATTGGATGATTCTGCAGTCAAGGAAGAAACTGAGGGCATTAAGGCCTTCCTGGTGGAGGATGGAGGTGTCGAGTGACTGAACGTCCATAGTAAAGATGAGGGAGTAGGGGCTCGGAAAGTGATTGTGTTTCCAATAAGCTTTTTAAACAAAGTACTAGTTTGTTCCGTTCGGTGTGTCTGCCCGGCAGCATTTTTAAAATAATAAAGAACATGAACTGAAAGTTTTTGATGATACTACAGGATCAGCGCTTTCAGGGTGACAATATTGTTGCTTTCATATTTTTTTTAATGATCTCATCTACCAAACATATATTCATCCTTTCATTTATACACACCTAGACCAACTTGGGAGGGCTCTGCCAAAATAAGCAGCTATCTTACTTTCCGCTGATTATGAAGCTTTCAAAGCTGTGTTGCTCTGTGGAAGTGAAGTGACTTTGCACAACAAGTAATCCTGTATGACCTCTACTGAGAGCCTCTCCTTGTGAGATTATGTGCACAGAAGCAATCCTTTCCAATACAGCCCCGGGAATAAAAGACGCATCCTGTAATTGAAGAAGTGCAATAATCTTCCCCAACAATAAATTAAAATACCCATTAGGCCAATTTCAAAAGATGTCAGCAGGCTTATAATTGTACATGACATCTTCTAGATAAAACTGATTACCATGCATGCAAATTGCTTAGCAACCACTCATTACCCCAAGCGCACAGAGCTGACCAGCCATCCATTTTCACTTTGTCCTTCTCTGCACCACCAAATACAAACAGAGATAAAAAGAGGCACAATGGCTCTTGACACGTAAATAGGTTAACACAATAAAGCCAGCTTTAGCAGGATCACTCAAGGGAAAAAAGCAATTCTCAGGCAAGCAATTCTCAGGGAGGTAATAAAATGAGGCTTTGTATGCCAGCTTCAATTCTTCACAGGCCTGACTGCCATTTGCAGATATAAATCTCACTTATTGAATTACATTTCATGAATATTAGTTGGGAGCATTTACACAATGATGTCACATGACTACAGGATTATTTACCATTAAAATGGCCCAAGTGCTATCAAAGCACCAGTCATGAGGAGCAGTCAGTGTTACATGGATGTGGACCCCAGTCCAATATTTTCAGACATATCAAATTGAATCACGAGGATCTATTCTTTGCCTCCCATTTCTCAACAGCATGATGACCTTTGGTAATACAAGCCAGAATATCTACATCATGAACTCTCTTGACAGTCTGCTCTCTCCAACTTCTTAAGACTGTTTGTCTGACATTCAATAGAAGATGAGCAGAAATTTCTTCCGGCTAAATTTAGAATGACCAAACTCTTCTATCATCCTCATAAGACTTGTTCCGCATTAACCAAACGCATCAGTGTCTGTCTCGAACCAAATCATATTATTTATTTCCCTCATATTATATTTGACCCCGATAGCTTTGGTGTCTATGCCTTTACCACAAGAGTTTATTTTCTTCTCCATAACCCTGGCCAGCTCTGACCCCTGCATAGATTTGCTAAGAACAGCTTCATTAATTTTGCATTCCAGATTTGACTATTCCCAGCAAAATATAAAATGTTGGAGCAACTTGGGGGACCAGGGAGCATTCGTGGAGGGAAATGGACAGAGTTTTGGGTCAGGACTCTTCTGCAGCCTGATAGGTGGGTGGAAAATTCTGGAAAAGAGAGGTGGGGGTGTGACAAAGCATCAGTGTCTGTCTCGATGCAAGTAAAAGGTGAGTGATAGTTCCAGCTTTCTCTCCCCCCACAACCAGTCTGAGGACCTGACCCGCTGAGTTACTCCAAGGCAAATACAGGTGGGTGGAGGGGTGAGTGACAGGTAGGCGGGGTAAGTGACAAACAGCAGAGCTGAAAAGGAGGCAAATGTTGTCAGATAAGTAAGAGAGGAATGAAATGTAAAGCCAGAGGGAGGGATATGGGGGAACGTTCAGGGGGAAGGGGAAAGAGCAAGGATATAAAGGACTTGTCGAACTTGAGAATGGGAAATAAGCATACTCGGGGGAGGAGGGGAAATGAGCAGGGTATCTGGGGTGGTAGGAGAAATGTGTTTACACTGGCATTGGCAGTGGGGAGGGTTGTTACTTGTTATTACTTGACATTGAGGAATTCAAAGCCCATGCTACTGGACAGTAAATAAACACAAAGAACAGGAGTACCTCAGCGGGTCAGGTAGTGTCTCTGGAGAAACTGAATAGGTGACATTTCCGGTCGAGACCCTTCAGAGTGTACTGGACTGTGAGCTACCAAAGCGGAATAGGAGGTGCTGTTCTTTGAGTTTGTGAGCGGCCTTACTCTGGCAATGAAAGAGGCCAAGGACAGAAAGGCTGGGATGGGAATGGGAAGGAGCGTTAAAATAGTTGGCAACTGAAAGCTCCAGCAGGCCTAGGCAAATAAGAGTGCAAGTGCTTGGCAAAATGGTCACATAGTTCACCATTGTAAAGGTGGACACATTGGGAGCACCAAATGCATTGGACAAAATTTGCTATTCCAACACTTTTTGGACCAGTCTACTTTGTTGCTGTATAACTGTGGTTACACAAAACACTTGGTGCCCACTTCCTAACTCACGCCAACACACCTGTAGTTGTAGACCTACATCGGTTTATGGTAAATCAACAGTTAGAATTTAAAATGTTCACCTGTGTTTCCAAATCCTACAACAGTCTCAAATCTATCCATTCCATAATCTCCACAAATCCTAGAAGCCTAAGACAGCTACATTCTTCATTTCCTGGCCCCTTAATCATCCCTGAATTTAATTGTTTCACTACTGGCAGCCACTGCTCACAGCTGCCAAGATCCTAAGCTCCATAATATGCAGTGTGCATCTTTCCACATTCCTTTCCTTCTTCAATCATCCTTAAGAACATCTGTTGTCTGCTCTAATAAGATCTTATGAAGCTTAATGTTAAAACTCATATGATAACCCCACAGTAAAATGTCTTGGGACTACTGAAATACTTAAACGGGTCTAGAGTACGAACATTACTGTTGAATAAGTAAAGAAGATAAGCAGACTGTTTAAGTACAGATATAAGACAGGCTAGAATAACTAGAGAAATAAATAAGTCCACCTCATTATAAATGTGTGCAAACATCCAAAGGTGCAAATCATTAAGAAGATGGGTAGCATTTAAATTGTAAACAAATTTGCAAATAGTCATTAGGTCAATTTAAAAATGTGTTTACTTCTGATACAATTAAATCTAAATATTTATTTAAATAGTTTGTTGCTGATTAGGGATAAAACATCAAGAACTATTTTTCAAAAAAGTTAACTTTGAAGGAGATTAATGGAAATTTGAATCCAATGACCCAAGCTGAATTCAGTCTTCCTCAGATAGCTTGCCCTGGAAGAAATGCATTACGTTAAAAACAAGGTTTTTTCCCCCCCATACAAAGAGGGATTCAGATAAAGAGTTTCCAAACCAGAATTCATACATTTTGATATGCAAGTAATTTTAAAGCTATCAGTAGAAGGTAGACTTCCATATGCAGCAAGTACTCAAATGTCCCTGCCACATTTGCAAACATTACATAGACAAATTGGAGGAAAATCTATACACGTGTTTATAGCTATTTTTATCAACGCGATTTTGGAGATGAATGGTTTATAATATCTGATAAAGACACTCCCAAGGCCTTATAAAATAAATGCAAAGGGAACAGGAGAGATCTGGAGTGATACTTAGTGGTAGCTAAGCAGAATTCTGTGATACAATGTACAACATTTTGCTCAAATCAAAAGAAAAACAAGTGCATTTGTAAAATGCAGCCTCTTGAGACTGTAGATGTTGGAATCTTGAGTTAAAAATAACCTGCAGAAGGAATTCAGCAGATCAGGCAGCATCTGTTGAGGGAAATGGACAGACAACATTTCAAATCAGGAAAGACACAATGCTGGTGTAACCCAGTGGGTCAAGCAGCATCCTTGAACTACATGGATAAGTGATACCTTTTTGCATGCGTGTCATTTTTTTTGGAAACCAACATCTGCAATTCTTTGTTTCTACATTTCAGATCAGGATCCTTCTTCAGCCTAAAAGGGTCATGACCCAAAACATTATCTGTCCATTTCCCTCCACAGATCCTGCCTGACTCACCGAGCTCCTCGATCAGTTTGTTTTTCTTTTAAAAACATATCAGCATTTATCTCACACTTGCCCCTGAAGTCCTGCGACTCCCCCAAGGCAAAGCCAACACCTGTGATGAAAGCAGACTTCAGAAACACTGATTAGCAGTCGACAGAGTTCATAGTTATAGTGTGGACAGGGAGGCACTAGAAGCTGAAGCTACAATGCCCTCCATAATGTTTGGGACAAAGGCCCATCATTTATTTAGTTGCCTCTGTACTCCACAATTTGAGATTTGTAATAGAAAAAAAAAATCACACGTGGTTAAAGTGCATATTGTCAGATTTTGATAAAGGTCATTTTTATACATTTTGGTTTCACCATTTAGAAATTACAGCAGTGTTTATACATAATCCCCCCCATTTCAGGGCACCATGTTTGGGGCGCAGCAATGTCATGTAAAATAAAGTAGTCATGTTTAGTATTTTGTTGCATCCTTTGCATGCAATGACTGCTTGAAGTCTGCGATTCATGGACATCATCAGTTGTTGGTGATGCTCTGCCATGCCTGTATTGCAGCCATCTTTAGCTTATGATTGTTTTGGGGGCTAGTTCTTTCAGTTTTCTCTTCAGCATATAAAAGGCATGCTCAATTGGGTTCAGATTGGGTGATTGACTTGGCCACTCAAGAATTTACAATTTTTTAGCTTTGAAAAACTCCATTGTTGCTTCAGCAGTATGTTTGCGATCATTGTCTTGCTATAGAATGAACTGCCGACCAATGGGTTTTGAGGCATTTGTTTGAACTTGAGCAGACAGGATGTGTCTATACACTTCAGAATTCATTATGCTTCTACCATCAGACCATCAATGAAGATAAGTGAGCCAGTACCTTCAGCAGCCATACATGCCCAGGCCACCCCCACCACCCTGTTTCACAGATGAGGTGGTATGCTTTGGATCTTGCGCAGTTCCTTCTCTCCTCCATACTTTGCTCTTGCCATCACTCTGATATGTTAATCTTCGTCTCATTTGTCCACAAGACCTTTTTTCAGAACTCTTTTAAGTACTTCTTGGCAAACTGTGACCTGGCCATCCTATTTTGTGGCTAACCAGTGGTTTGCATCTTGCAGTATAGCCTCTGTATTTCTCTTCATGAAGTCTTCTGCGGACAGTGGTCAATGACAAATCCACACCTGACTCCTGAAGAGTGTTTCTGATCTGTCGGACAGGTGTTTGGGGATTGTGCTTTATTATAGAGAAAATTCTTCTGTCATCAGCTGTGGAAATCTTCCTTGGCCTGTCAGTCCCTTTGCGATTAGTAAGCTCACCAGTGCTCTCTTTCTTAACGCTGTTCCAAACAGTTGATTTTGGTAAGCCTAAGGTTTGGCTGATGTCTCTAACAGTTTTATTCTTGGTTCTCAGTCTCATAATGGCTTATTTGACTTTCATTAGCACAACTTTTGGTCCTCAGGTTGATAAACAGCAATAATAGTTTCCAAAGGTGATGTAAAGACAGGAGGAAAGACTAGGTGCTGCGGGCTCTCTTATACCTGCATGAATTAGCACTTAATGCATTTAATACATCCGAGCAATTATAAACACCTGTGAAGCCATGCGTCCCAAACATTATGATGCCCTGAAATGGAGGACGAAGTATAAACACTGCTGCAATTTCTGCATGGTGAAACCAAAATGTAGAAAAATAGCCTCTATTAAAATCTAACAATGTGAACTTTAACCACATGCAATTTTTTCTATTACAAATCTCAAATTGTGGAGTACAGAGGCAAATGAATAAATTATGGGTCTTTGTCCCAAACATTTTGGACTGCACTGTATAAAACACTAGCCTCCATCCTTTTGTGATCACTGAAGTATGTATTTAAATACTAATAATTTCAATCATATCATATCTTTCCAATCAAATAAACTGTTTGCAACTTATTCATGAACTATGATTGGATACTTGACTAAAGTAAGCGAATTCCAAATCTCAGTCCGAGACAGAAAAATAAGCAGTTCTGTAAATGCATTAGTTATCACAAAATAATAATTTGTATCAGAGCTTGAGAACCAGGAGCATGGATAAATTGTATTTCAATCTTATTATGCACAAGGTTGTATTTATTGTAGTACTTTTCATTACTGTACACATACTGTTTTCTCTGCAAGCTTCATGTGAAAAAAAAGGTAATTGCATCGCAGTGTATACCACATTAAATGCATCTGAAACCAAACTGACCATAAACTCGGCTTGAATGGAAAGACATGCTCAGGCACAATTATATTTCAGTGAATACATTTCAAATACAGAAAAATGATGTAAAGATTCATTATTTTAGGACAGTTTTTATTTGGTTTACACCAAAGAATGTACAAAGGCCAGGTAAATTAAGTAGCAGAATACTGGAAGGCATTCCAAATAGACAAGGCCTCAGCGCCACTACCAACAACTTGGTGTCTTTTTTTTTTGGTTTTACTTTTCTTTATCAATTTTCATTGCTTGCCTTCGCCTTAAGATACCAGCTCCTTATTGGGTCAATATATATCAAGACGTGCCCATTATTAACAAGTGAGCCCTTGTGGTGAGTGGCAGCAGGCAATTTGTTGATAGCATTAAACTAGTACATCTTATCCTTGTCATGAATATCAATCAGGATCAGAAAGCTGGGCCTAGTTACCTAGAGCCTTACAAATTCTGTGGCACATTATTTATGCTGCAGTCACATCTGCAATAAATTAAGCATATACTAAGTACCAATCGGGGTAATAAGATAACCACGCCTAACTAAAGAACATTATTCTTAATTGTATAATTGTCCAAGGTTTTGGCAAAAGAAGAAAAAAAAGGCAGGGACGAATGTTATATTGGAAGCAAAAATCACAATCAGCCAATCACAATTCTTAACCATCTGTACAGTACCCAGTTTAATAACAGAAAGCATTTTGGCTATGGTCACAAAACCTACCACGAAGCTGGGCCTCAAATGTTATAAATCAGGTGTTGGGCTGGGCAAGACAGGCCCTACCCATAGAGCACCTTTAAAAAAACCTTAGGTTGCAAAGTCACAACTTGTTTTGCCATTGTCAAAGTTGTCACGCTCATTGGGCCAATGCTTCAGTTTCTGTCATTAGAAATATTTAAAATAAAACTTGTTTTCAATATAAAATATAAAAAACAAATCAAATTAGAACACCTAAAAACTGCAAACATTTGAAACTAATTGATTAAAATAGTGTAACTTAATTTCTTCCTTACAGCCATACAATGCTTGTTCATATTTTCAGGCGTATGGTTTTTGTGCCAAACCTAACATGATCCAATTCAAGAGCAGATTCCCCAGTGTAAAGACAGAAGATTCCCCACAAATTTCTGGTCTGTAGTTGGAGCTCCATACAAAGAACCGTGGTAACGTGTACAAGTGAAATTACCAGCGAATTCAGCACACTCCCCTTGGCATAGGATTCTCAGAAGCTGTTGCAGTTATGCTGAGAAACAACAGCAGAGCTGTGGGGAACTGTTGGCAAAACTCAGCAAAAGCTGATTATAGCTTATTTGCTACACGTCTCACCATATAATTCTCACCAATTGCAAAATTTTAAAAGTTCAGTTCCTGGTTCAATAATTAAAAAATCGATTTTCATTACAAAGAGAGGTGAACTCCTTCTTTAGAGGTATATTCTCCTTACACATCCATATTATTCCTTGGTTTGTAAATTCGAACCCAAATAACACTCCGGAATCAGGCATCTTACTTGTATTTTTCAACACATTGCAAAGTAGTGGACTCATTCTTTCAAGTTATATTCTTCTTACAACTCCATCCTCATTCCCTAGATTGTAAAATCTAACCAATTCCTGAATCAGGTGTTTTACTGGAATCTTTCAATATGTGCTTGTAGACTATTTAAATAGCCACGCTGAAGCATTAAGGGCTTATAACCAAATTATATCTGTAATAAATTACCCTCTGCAGTTGTAGTGTTTAAAAAAAATTGAAGTTTTCTATTTGAAATTTGTAAAACATGACCTTTTCCCTCTTCAAATATTCTCATGTCAACACAGACAAAATTGCTTTTTTGGCATGGATGTGGTTGAAGCTGGCTAACAGGGTGATGCGAGCCACCTTCTTGAATTGCTGCATTTCTTCTGGAGAACGAATTTCCAGAATGCTTTTATGGGTAGAGTTTTCCAGGATTTAAACCTTTCAATACCGAAACAATAGCACCTGTAGAGGACAAGGCCAGGTAAGTTTATCCCTCACATTTGTCCACTTCTACCAAATGTCCCAGACCTACTCGACAGTTATGCCTTTCAGAATTATTTAGGAGTTCTACCCAGATCACATTCTGTGCCCTTGCTACTTTCATTGCTTCTTCCAAGTGTTGTTCAAAATGATGAAATACGGATTCAGCTTAAAGCTACTCCATCTCTACCTGTAGCACCATTTCTGGTGGTTCTTCGATTATTGAACAAGTGATGGCTGTTGATGGAGACACAATTTTTTTAATCTAAAAATAACTAGGCCTGTATGGACCAAGGGCCATAGGACTAGAGGCAAACAAGGATTCATAGTATGTGCAGGAAGGAACTGCAGATTCATAGTATATGGACAGACGATGGTTACGCAAGCCCAACCTTTTAATGGTTTAGATTGAAGGATAACCAAAAGAATATTGTAATTGTCTGGATGTAATAAAAACCTTATAGTTACAGGTCGAGATGGTCTGAGAGGGACAAGAAAGGCTAATATTGCTAGAAGCAGGCAGTCTTCATGATGACGTTATGGGTAGTAAAATACAGCCCTCCGTTCGCTCTGCAGCAACCCAGACATTATAATCAAACCCGCCGAATGAGGTGCCATGGTAGTCTGGCGCGCTGACCTCTGAGGCCAGGCGACAACTCTCAGACAGAGATGGATGATCAGCCATGATCACAGTGAATGGCGGTGCTGGCTCAAAGGGCCAAACAGCCTACTCCTGCATCTATTGTCTATTGACACCTCCTCCTACTTATCCTTGGGCCATGATCCCACAGACAAGCACCAGGCCTTAATATCACACATCATTTCAGATTTCATTACTTCAGGCTGTCTGCCCTCCAATGCCTCCATCCTTATTGTTCACCAGCCCTGCACAGCCCAATTTTATCTTCTCCCAAAGATCCATAAACAGAACTGCCCTGGCAGACCCATTGTTTCTGCTTGTTCATGTCCCACTGAATTAATTTCCACACATCTCAACTCCATCCTATCCCTCCGGTCCAATCCCTCCCTACCCATGTACAAGACATCTCATGCGCCCTTCGTCTCTTCAATTACTTCAGTTTTCCAGGCCCCCACTACTCTAAACCTCCATCCCCTACCAGGAAGATCTTAAAGAACTCTGTTTTTTCCTCGACCGCAGAACCAGCCAATTTTGGTCTACTAACACTCACCTCCGACTAGCAGAGCTTGTCCTTACCCTCAACAACTTCCCCTTCGACTCCTCCCACTTTCTCTAAATCCAAGGCATAGCTATGGGCACTCGCATGGGCCCAGTTATGCCTGCCTCTTTGTAGGGTACATAGAACAATCACTGTTCCAGTCATACACTAGCCCTATCCCCGAACTCTACCTGCGCTACATTAGCGACTGCATCGGTGCTACATTCTGCACCCATGCGAAACTCACTGACTACATTAACTTTGCTACTAATTTCCATCCTGCACTCAAATTCACTTGGACCATCTCCTACATCTCACTACCATTTCTTGATCTCACTGTCTCCATCACAGGAGACAACTATCAACTGACATCTATCATAAACCCACTGACTCAGTTATCTAGACTACACTTCTTCTACCCTGCCTCCTCTATTCCCTACTCTCAATTTCTCCGTCTACACTGCATCTGCGCCCAAGAAGACATGTTCCATACCAAGTCATCGTAGATGTTCTTTCTTTAGGGAACAGGGGTTCCCATCTTCCATTATAGACAAGGCCCTCACTAGGGTCTCCTCGCTATCCCGCAGCTCTGCTCTTGTTCCCCCTCCCCCCCATTCGTAACACAGCAGAGTTCCCCTTGTCCTACACCTTCCACCCCATCAGCCATCGCATACAGCATATAATCCTCCAACATTTTCGCCTCATCCAACAGAATCCCACTACTAGCCACATCTTCCCATCTTCACCCCTTTCCACTTTCTGCAGATACTGCTCCCTCCACAACTCCCTGGTCAACTCGTCCATTCCCACCCAAACCACCCCATCCCCAGGTACTTTCCCTTGCAACCACAGGAGATGCAACACCTGTACCTATACCTCCCCCCTCGACTCCATCCAAGGACACAGACAGTCTTTTCAGATGGGGCAGAGGTTCACTTGCACCTCCTCCAACCTTATCTAATGTATCCACTGTTCCAGGTGTGGACTCCTGTATATAGGCGAAACCAAGCACAGACTCAGCGATAGTTTTGCTGAACACCTCCGCTTAGTCCGCCTAAACCTTCCTGATCTCCTGGTTGGTCAGTTAACTCCCCCTCCCATTCTCACACTGACCTTTCATTCCTGGGCCTCCTCCATTGTCAGAGTGAGGTCCAGCGCAAATTGGAGGAACAGCACTTCATATTTCGCTTGGGTAGCTTACAGTGGTATGAACATTGACTTCTCTAACTTCAAGTAGCCCTTGCTTTCCCTCTCTCTCCCCCTCTCCATTCCCTCCCCCTTCCCAATTCTCCGACCAGTCTAACAGTCTCGGACTACTTTTTATCTCATTTGCTTTGTTGTTACCTTCTCCCAACTAACAATGATCTATTCTACATTTTCCTTGATCTTCATTCCCTTGGTCCTGTTTCCACACTACGCACTTCCTTATCTATGTCCCACCCACAACCCTGACATCAGTCTGAAGATTGACCCGAAACGTCACCCATTCCTTCACTCCAGAGATGCTGCCTGTCCCGCTGAGTTACTCCAGCATTTTGTGTCTATTTTCGATTTAAACCAGCATCTGCAGTTCTTCCCGACACATTTTGTCTGCAGTTCCTTCCTTCACATGATGCCTGGTTAAACTGATCTCATCTCCCTGTACATGATCCATATCCCTCTGTTCCCTCAACTTCCATGTGTCTATCTAAAAGCCTCTTAAACATTGCATCTGCCTCCACAGTCCCTGGCAATGCATTCCAAGCCCCCACAACGCTCGGTGTAAAATATTTGCCCTGCATATCTCCATTAAACTTCCCCCACTCTCACTTATAGCAATACCCTCTAGTGTTGGATATTTCTACCCTGGAGAAAAAGGTTCTGACTGTCTACCCTAACTATGCCTCTCATAATTTTATATACGTCTATCAAGTCTCCCCTCAACCACCAATGATTCAGTGAAAACAATTCAAGTCTTTCCAACCTCTCCCTGTAGCTATAATCCAGGTAACATTCGGGTAAACCTCCTCTACACCCTCTCCAATTTCCCCCACGTCTTTCCTGTAAAGGGACGACCAGAACCGCATGCATTACTCCAAAGATGGCTTAACCAAAGTCTTATAGAGCTGCATCATGACTTCCTGACTTTAATGCCCCTAGCAATGAAGGCAAGCATTCCATACGCCTTCTTTACCACCCTATCAACTTGTGCTGCCACCTTTAATGAGCTCTGCACATTAATGCTGTTGAAGCTTCATGTAGAAACAAATTCTGATTCTAAGAATGCTTCCTTTCATTGAACTCAAAACTAAATGATGTTTAAAAAAACTTAAATAGGAGAGATTCAGTCAGTAGATCTGCTGCCAAAGTCAGGCACTTTATGGCTGGAGGCACCTATTTCTATTAAGGCTGTTACAAATGATTCAAACATTATGCTGGAATATAGGACAGGGCTTAGGTCAAAGTGAGTGACTCAATCCTTAATACAAAGTTATTATCCAGCATTAAACCCAAGAGATCATTTAGTACAGTCATTAATACATGCTGCAGCAAAATCTTAACATCTTCATTTTATGAAGCTTGTGTATTCTTGTGAGGGTATTCTCTGTAACAGTTCATTACCAAATTTAAAAAATGTAGGTAGCTTTAATTCTATTGCCAATGGTTGACTACTATCACCGCTAATAGAATGTTAAATTTCAAGAATGTATCATAGGAAGCAAACATAGAGCATAGGACAGAACAGCACAAGAAAAGGCCCTTCGGCCCACAATGTCTATGCCGAGCAAGATGCCAAGATCAACTCTTATCTGCCTGCACATAATCTATATTCCTTCATATCCATATGCCTACGCAAAAGTCCCTTAAATGCCATTACCATATCATCTCTGCCTCAACCACCACCCCCAGCAGCCCGTTCCAGGCACTCACCATCCTGTTTAAAAATACCTGTCCTGCAAATCTTAAAACTTGCCCCTCTCACCTTAAAGCCATGGTCTCCAGTATTTGATTTTTCCATCCTGGGAAAAATGTTGTGCCTCTATTGATAACTCTATCAGATTTCCCCGCAACCTCCGGCATTCCAGAGAAAACAATTAAAGTCTGTCCAACCTCTCCCTGTAGCAACATTCTGGTAAACCTCCTCTGCACCAAAGCCTCCACGATGGAATCAATACAAAACCTCATCACTGTGTGCTCTAATACATAGACTCAATGTCATTTTAACAACAAAAAAAAACAAGAATTATTCTGCTGGTCAGGTTTCATCTGTGGAGAAAGAAACAATTAATTGACTTGCTTAAAATTGAGCATTTCACATTTTCCTCCAGATTCACAGCATCAGCAGTTTTGTTTTAGTTTTCAACATCAAACTGAATTAACTTTACTACAATTTCTATCAACTCCAAAGTTAATTCTATTTCTGTAATTTAGCCAGAATGCACCGTGATACTAAACATCACTTTTCAGCCTCAGTTCCCATCCATTTAGATCTCATGCAGCTTTGCTTGATACGGTTATAACTCCCACCTTAGCTCTCTGCCCAATAGGATCAAATTAACAAATTCACAACAGTTTGCTATTCAAAATATGCTGATAGGAAAACTAAAGAACAGTTAACAATGGGAACAGACTTTAAGACAATACAAACATCAATTGGCCACACATGGCAGTTAAAATGCACTTTGTTACATTTTATGGTGTGTGTGGGGCATGTGAAGTACATGGCACAACTTTAAGAGATTAAGGAACAGAGACAACTCAGGATCTATGTGACCAAATCACTTGGTAGCAATCAAAAAGACTGTTAAATATATAGAATCCTGAACATTAACAGGGGAAAACAATGTAAGAGCAGGGAACATCTGAAGGGGATCATGGGGTCCCAGTCCATAGCTCCCTGAAAGCAGCAACATAAGTTGATAAGATTGGCAAGAAGGCATAGTATGCTTACATTCATCGGTCAGGACATTGAGTATAAGAGTTAGGAAATCATTTTGCAAATTTATAAAACTTTTGGAGTATTGTGTGTTGTCCTCATTTGAGTGTTGTCCTCATTTGGAGTATTGTGTGCAGTTCCAGTCCACTATTACAGAAACAATGTGGAGGCTTTGGAGAGGATGCAAAAGTGGTTCACCAGAATGCTGCCCGATGACAGGGCGTTAGTTATAAGGAGATGTTGGACTAACTTGGATTGTTTTCTCTGGAGCGTCGAAGGCTGAAGTGAGATTAGATATAAATTAATAAATGTATGGGATGCATAGATAAGATAGACAAGTCAGAATCTTTTACCCAAAATGGAAATGTCAAATACAAGAGGGCACAGTTTTAATACGAGAGAGAAAACGTTTAAAGTAGGTATGTATAAGTTTAAAGTAAGTACGCAATTTTTATATATGCACAGTGAGTGGTAGATATCTGGAACCTACTGCCAGGGATGGCAGTGGTAGCAGGTATGATGGTGGCGTTTCAGAGGTTTTTAGGTAGGCACAAATATATGCAGAGAATAGAAGCATGTATATCACGTGCAGACAGAAAGATTAATTTAATTTGGCATCATATCTGGCAGAGACGTCATGGACTGAGGAGCCAGCTCCTGTGCTGTACTGTTCTATGTTCCATGTTCTAATATGGCGATTTATTATATTTTTACCTTCAGATGAGGTGCTTCATCTATCTAAAGAAACTGACAATTGCCTTAGAGCAGGCATGGTTAACGGAAGAGTTCAAAAGAAAACATCAATAATGGTTTCCACGATAACTTTAAGAAGCTGTCCCTTGTACTGGCAGCCAGAACTGAAACCAGAGGGGAGGCATTTAAAGTAATTGGCAAATAAACTATAGTTGACATTTTTTTTTTTTTTTATTTTTTTAAGTAAGATGCTGAGAGCAGGAATCCTATGCATGGAATCAGATTTAAATTTAACATACATAATAGCATTAGTTAAGTACTTGAATGATAAAGATTTACCTTTATTTAGAAGCAAGGAAGTCTAGATGCTAGTTTACAGAAAGACAGAAAGTGCTGGAGTAACTCAGCAAGTCAGACAGCATCTCTGGAACGGATAGATGATGTTTCGGGTCGGGTCTCAAGAAGGGTCCCAACCCAAAACATTGTCTTTCCATGTTCTCCAGAGATGCTGCCTGCTGAGTTACCCCAGTATTTTTTTTTTACCTTTATGTAACTCCTTACATTAGCACAGGATGTGTCAACTCATTTTAGAACCTATTAATTATTTTGCAACAATGCAAAAACATAAGAAATCTAACCTGTGCATTGAAGTGTCTCACACAACACTATGATAATAACTAGTCAAAATAGCTTCTGATCTTGCTTGAAGTATAAATATTGTCTGAGCTAAGTCTGCTTTACTTCAAAATAATTGATATTTTACATCTATTTAAGAGGGCCAACAAGACCTTGTTCAATCTCTGGAATATAATTCGAACCCACAACCTAGCAATTTGGGCAAAAGTGTGGCATCTGATTTATAGCTGTCACTTCTATCGGAATGGAGCAAAAGTATAGAATTATGGGGTAAAGAGTACTGGAAATGGAATTAATTGAATAACACTTCCGAAGTTAGCACTGGCAACTTGGTCCAAATGCAAGATAAATCAAGAATAAAGTTTCACATATAAAGTACCTTTGATCAAAGTTGGAGGCATATGTTTATGGGAGGTTGGGAAGTAGTCTTTTATTCAGGAGGTTTGAGTAAACTATTCTTATATTAAAATCTCTTGGGCAAAACAAAATAAAAATTGCAAGCATATCATTAAGAACAAATTAGATTTGACAAATACAAGTTTAAATGTTGATCATGGACACCATGACCACTTTAATATATCCACTCAAATCATAATGTTATATGTGAAATACTTTATTTTTAATGTTCTCATTTAAGGCATCACAAAATATAATTAAATAGCAGTGGACAGAAGAGATAAAGGATGCCTCAAAGTATAATTGGTAGAAAACACTTGATACCTGCAGAATCCATTCAATAGTTAGCCAGTTACAAAATAAAACACTTGTTGATCAAGAGAAACACATTGCGAAAAAAATTAAACTTGTGAGGTACACTATACCACAGATTACCAAAAAACTACCTCTGCCTATGGCAAACCTAGCCATAAAATATTAGTGTCCATATTGTAAGCAGGGCACAATAAACCTACCAAGCTGTAACATTGATCTAGAAAGAGATTCAAATAAATACATTATTTATACAATTTTTGAAGCGTCAGCCAATAAAATATCAAAATAAAAGACAAATTATACTTTTAAAACAATTTCCTAGAATGGGGGAGTAAAACATTCTAAAAAAACTCTTGACTGCAGAAAGTTTGAGTTAAATCTCTTACCGTCAAAAGATTTTTCATAATTGATGGGAACACCACCATCTGCAAGTGCCATTAACAATCCTGATGTTGTGAGTACTTTCACTATTACTGGATTCTAACAATGCCGTGGAAACCTTTTTACATCAAGTATTGCGACATTTGAGGGGTCAGGTGACCTATTCCTAATTTGTTTTCAAGGCAGCCACCACTTTCAAGGGTGAAGAAGGATGGGCAATAAATAATGTGCTTGCCAATTATATCCACATCGCCCCCGAAAAACTTAATATACTCCCGGGTCTATTTCTGTAATATTGTAATGCAAATTAAACCACAGTGGTAATAAAAATATCTGCTAGACAATAGATTCACAAGCACGAGCTGCATTCCACTGGGAAATTGTTGCAAAAGCAGCTTTGGATACAGATCTGTAGTCTCCTGCATTTCAGTGGCTGAGGGTTAAACTCAGAACAGACAATGAAGGGACATTTAGTAACCAAATCACCATTCCTTCCACCTCCCCCAACTTCATTAGCCCTGATCCCCTTTCCCTCCCACGGCCTGCAGTCAGACAGGGCTATTCAATCAAGGTCTTTAATCAATATAACTATAGTATGGGAATAGAAACTATGGGCGGGGTGGAGACACTTATTGTAATAAAGGGTTTATTGACACTGAGCATCTTCTCTCGAGTTTGACAAGTTGTAAGAAATAAATGTAAGTATTGACGATAATTTTAATTTAAGAGACACCTCCAGTTGAAGAAGTCTAAAAAGTATGTAACGGTCAAGAGGTCAAAAATGCTTGTTTTACATTGAGCTACCCAGTAAAGAAAGAAACAAAAACGTTCTGAAGCTGTAGTTCCCAACTTTCATAAAAATAACAAAGTGCAAACAGCTTTTAAATGCAGAGCCAAAATAAAGATCACAATGCATTCAAATATAATTGTGTAAGCTAATTTCATAAATAGATCTGTAAACCCTTCGCTTTTGTTGCATCACCCCAAAATAATTAATCAAAACCGTCAAATCTCCTCCATTTTTCAGTGTGACAATCCCAGGATTGAAGATAACAGTACAAGATATGAGGCGTAGGGAGATAAAAAATGTTCCTCTACCCTTTTATAAAATATTATTTGTACCACATAACTCTTTGGGCACATGCAATTCCACTGACATAACATTCTAGCAGATTAATTGTCAACTGGGCTCTGTAGTGAATCAGAGAACACAAAGATTCAAAAATAAAATGCATACTTTCATGTTTATTTATATTCAAGACTACTGTTATCTTTGAAATCTGTCATAATCTGTAATTTATGGATTTTATATACAAATGGAAGTATTTTTTAATATTCAGATGCTATAATCTAAACATGTAAATTCAAGAGGCTTGTGAATGCATTGAAGTTTAAACTCAAGACTCCTTCCTCAAAGTTTTATTAAATACTGCCTAAACTATATTGATTAAAGGTAAATTTTGATCCGTTCAATTCTGAATTCAGAGTAACAATATAAATTATTTGCAATTGAAAGGCAAACAGCATATGTACATTGCATTTGTCAACCAAACCAAAGGATAAAATTACAGCCTTTCACTTAGTCACAGATATCTATTTAAACGATTCTCCAGTCTCAGAAATGATAACGCGCCTCAATAGGTAAAGATAACTTTAAGGTCACCGTTGTTAAAAATCAAAACGACCATTATGTCTGTATATACTTACAAAAAGATGTTGGTATTGAAATCAACATAAAAATTATTGACATTTTAAAGAGAGAAACACCAGGTACATTTTGAACGAGCTCTTTAATCTGATCAGTGAAAATGTTGTCTGCTGTTCTCACCTAATGGCTGTAGAAGCCGCTTCCATCACATTTTTAAAAAGTTCTACCCACTAGACTAAGAAATAAAAAAATTCTGTTTGAGCAAATCCATTAAAATGCAAAAAATTATCTTAAGCAATTTTTTCCAAAAAAACATGATATTGGATGAAAACGCAATCCTGAGGAATTTTAGTTTTTTTAATACTAAATTATTTATAATAATTAATACCAACATTAAAAAAAACATTTTAAAAATACGATGTATTTTACAGACAACTTATCCGTTGATTGAAATCAAAACCTCTAGCCCTTAATGCCATAGCATACTTCCAGTGTTGAGTAACTTTACTGTAACAGGTAAATACAAGTTAAATATTCCAATAAGCTTTGGATTAAGGCGTATTTCACGATGTTTGCCCTTTAAAATGTGCAATAGATAGATTTGCAATGAACTCACTCTTCACGCTATAACTGGATTAAAAAGATATTCTTGAAAAGGGGAAACGTCGGGGAACATGCGTGAAATCACTGACAATAAAGCCAAGACTCAGTCGAAGTCGGAGCCATAAACAAATGCAAACAAGTCGTCTATGGCTAAAATATAAATAAAACAAACACAAAATCGGGAGGAGACAATGAGGATAAAAAATTTAAAGAGACTTAAAACACTATAACATACACAAAAACCTACACCATTGCACCCTATGTGTCTGGAGGTCTCGATCTCCCTTTAAAGTCATAAAATTACGTTTACAAAATGATCCTGAAACGCTTCGCTGAAATCACCGCCTTTCACCTATCGATCAAGTCGCAGTCAATATTGACCTCAAGGGGGAAAAAAATCGCAAGAAGGTAAATGATGGAAAGGGTAGTAACCTCATTTAGCAATGACACGATTTCGATCATACGAAATGCAGTTGTAAGTAAATTAATACAAAATATTTGAAAAACTAGAATTTACATTTTACAGCTACTAAGCAACCTATTTTAGCTTCAATAATTTTTTTACAAAATGTTGGCTGTTTATGATCGCAAGGCGGCGGGAATAACGTAATTCACGTTTTAAAAATATTCAACCTATTAAACTTTGTATCCATCTGGTCTATTAAATTATAACCTTTGGGGGTGGGAATGAAACTGGATATAAAGGAAATACCGCTGTAGCTTGCCTTATTCCCTATTCCCAAGACCAGCAACAGTAGTGAGAGCATCCAGATTGATAATTGTTAATATTAATTCCAGACAGCTCCCTTTCGATGCAGCTGGAGATATAGATCGGCAAATCCACAACACATGAAACAATAAGTAAGTCTGCCTCAGTCAGACAGCCACACACTCTGGACTGCGGAACACGAGTGCAAACTGACAGCAGGGTTGAGGTCCGAGGGTTTTTTTTATTTGTCGTATACACGTTTTAAAACAGAAACGAACCGGCTCCTTTCCCCCCATTCCTCTCCAGTGATACTGAGTTACTCTAGTATTTTGTCTACCTTCGATGTAAGCCAGTATTTGCAGTTCCTTCCTACACATCCTTTCCCCCTTTCTTGTCCTCCACCTTAATCGCCCACGGACCACTAGCGTTTGCTGGGAGCTGTAACCCCCCCCCCCCCCCCCATATAACTTGGCCGTGCTTTCTCCATCAGTCGCCGGTGCAGTCACCTCCGTTGCAGCCTCTGCAACCGGTTCGCACTCCCTCCTTCATCATCAACGCCCTCCTCCCCTCGACCGAGACCGCTCTCTCCCCTCCATCGCCCCCAGTTCGAGCTCGACATCATCCTCTCCCACCCACCGGCCGGCCGACCGGCTCCAGCTCCCGTTCAAGCCCGGCCGCCTTCAACCGGCCGCCGGCTCGCCCTCAGCCGCCATCCGCTACTCGCGTCTCAACCCCCGTCGGCCTCGCCTCCTCCCCTCACAAAGCTGCCTCCAGTCCCGGTCGCCCTCCCCGCAGAGGGAGACACAGAGAGAGAGGACAGAGGTGCCGACTTCACCGACGCCGATCAGCTGTCAAACCGCAACCAACCTTCCATCAACCCAACACCGCCTCACATACACATTTTAAAACAGCCAGCAGCGGCGGGGAAGGATAAAGAGGTGAAAAGATTAATATAAACTGCCTCCCACACTCACCTGCCCTCTTGGATCTTTGTTGCGGCGCTGAGGTGCAATGTGGGCGGCGAGGGCGCTTGCAGCAGCCCATTGCACTGACTGGCGCAGCCGACTGAGCGCCGCACGTTAGTTGGCGAGAGAGAGACGCCGCTGCTGGCGGGGAGGGGCGGGGCGGGCAAACAGGGCGGCTCTGCGCCTGCGCAGGGGGCGACCACCCCCGCGGCGGTTGGGGGCGGACTAACGGTTCGCTCTCGCGAGCGAGCGCGCCGCGCGGTGACGTAGAGAGGGAGGGATGGGTGGATGGAAGTGAGCGGGGAGTCCGCGCTTGCGCGCACGCTCGCACCTCCTCCTCCCGCCAGTCGCGCCAGTCGCGAGCCTTTGGGCACGAGCGCAGCAGGTGCGAAGCGCCCGCTCCGGGCAAGAGATCCGTCGACTCCTGTCAGGAGTGAAAAAAAAGTCATCGTTCAGGGTGAGGAGAGGAGAAAAACAAGAGCCAATGACTTTCATAGCAAAAGGATTTGAGTATAGGAGCAGGGAGGTTCTACTGCTGTTGTACAGGGTCTTGGTGAAACCACACCTTCAGTATTGCGTACAGTTTTGGTCTCCAAATCTGAGGAAGGACATTATTGCAGAGAAGGTTCACCAGACTGATTCCTGGGATGTCAGGACTGTCTTACTTATGAAGAAAGACTGGATAGACTTGGTTTATACTCTCTAGAATTTAGGAGATTGAGAGGAGATCTTATAGAAATTTACAAAATTCTTAAGGGGTTGGACAGGCTAGATGCAGGAAGATTGCTCCCGATGTAGGGGAAGTCCAGGACAAGGGGTCGTAGCTTAAGGATAAAGGGGAATTCCTTTAAAACCGAGATGAGAAGAACTTTTTTCACACAGAGAGTGGTGAATCTCTGGAACTCTCTGCCACAGAGGGTAGTCGAGGCCAGTTCATTGGCTATATTTAAGAGGGAGTTAGATGTGGCACTTGTGGCTAAGGGGATCAGAGGGTATGGAGAGAAGGCAGGTACGGGATACTGAGTTGGATGATCAGCCATGATCATATTGAATGGCGGTGCAGGCTCGAAGGGCCGAATGGCCTACTCCTGCTCCTAATTTCTATGTTTCTATGACTGAATATAGACACAGAAAGCTGGAGAGAAGGAATATTGTGATGTTTTGGGTTGAGAGACCCTTCTTCAGACCAGAAACGTCAACCATTCCTTCTATCCAGAGATGCTGCCTGGCCCGCTGAGTAAGTGAGTTACTCCAGCTTTTTTTGTCTATCTTCAGTTTAAACCAGCATCTGCAGTTTAAACTGAAGAAGGGTCTGAAGAAGGGTTTCGATCCGAAACGTTGCCTATTTCCTTCGCTCCATAGATGCTGCCTCACCCGCTGAGTTTCTCCAGCATTTTTGCCTATCTTTGATTTTCCAGCATCTGCAGTTCCTTCTTAAACATCTGCAGTTCCTTCCTGCACAAGAGTCAACGACTGCATGTGTTGGAAGGAACCGCAGATGCTGCCTGAAACCTTTTTTTTCCTGAGGCTGTGCCCCTCTGGCTTTAGACTCTCCCACTACTGGAAACATCCTTACAGAAGGACCTGGATGCTCTCTGTGAGTGGGGAAAAACCTGGCAGATGTCATTCAATACAACCAAATGCCATACCATGCATGTCTCCTACAAGATGAAACCACTTTTCTCGGAATACAACATGGGTAGCCATACATCGCTTGCTGTCGATCATCACCCATATCTAGGAGTCGAATTAAGCAAAGATTTAAGTTGGGCGACACATATTAGTCAAGTGTCCAACAAAGCAAATAGAACTCCTGACCTACTGAAAAGTAATTTTTACCCATGTTAACCCAACTATTGAGTTCCACCCTAACATCAACAGAAGGGTGATCCGGACTGGTGATGAAGCAATAGTTTCATCATCGTTGAAAACATTAGCGACACAGTGGGGCTGGTTTTCAACGGGAACGGTGACAGGCGCCCACACATCTCTGTCCTTCAGTTCCTGTGGACTTCTGCTGCTGGAAGTATAGGATTTTGGCGTGTGTGTTTTATCATTCCTTGCAATGCTATGTACGACAGTGATCACAACTTCTACTGAAGTGTGGATGGCCGTTGGCTCGCTAGAAGCTCATCCTCCCTTTGACAAGTCTTGTTTTTGGTCCTGCTGGGGATCCACACCCCCTCTTCACCAGGCAAACCAGGTGGGGGAGACGGTTTAGTCGCCGACTATCCAACCATGGAGCAGATAGCATGGGATTACATGGTACCAGTGGCGGGGGGAACTCTCCCCGACCTGACCTGGGCAATAGTGCTCCCCCACCTAATGTTTATCTCTTTCAGGGATCAGTGAAAGGAGTTACCTCACGTCCATCAAATGTCACATTGTTACGCAGGCTGAGAACCCCGTTGTATCCAGAAATTCGCACAGGCAGCAAAGATTCATATTTTGAGCTTATTTCAGAGAAATATATGAATTGAAATATTGTAAATCTACAAAAAACTACAACCTTCTGAAATTATCACTGGAGAACATTATACAAAAATAGATTGTTTAGGCATTTGAGATGGTCAGTTATGGTTTACAATGTTTTTAAAAACTGAAACTCAGTATGCTACTCAGCAGGTCAGGCAGCATCTGTGCTTGGATCACATTCCCAGCATTTTTTAATGATTTAAAATTATTGACAATTTTTACCTGAGAATATACAAAGTTGCTATCAGATTTCTTTCATTATGCTGGTGAGCATTGATAGCTTCAAATTATTCTCACAGGAAATTGCAGGGCGTTATTTGACCACAATTTAATTGCAGGCCATTGTTTGCCTGCAATTTGTTGACTATGTTCTTCTGTCTTTGCAAAATGACTGGAGCCCACCCCCCTGCTGCTTTGTTATTTTGACACTCCTTTGACATTCACCAGGTATTCCACTGGTGTGAACATTGCCACATTCACTTTGTCTATCACTAACCTTGCACAATGTCCTGCTTAAGGATTATTCCAAACCTTGCTGACTGAGAATGTCTCCCTGACCTAAAGCATCTAATTGAAAATTCGCATCCATAAATATTTTGTTAGCTATGGAGAATAAGTAGTGTAATTAAGTGGCAATTATTCATTTATCGTCGAGAGTTGGGAGATAAAATTAATTTGATATTTTAACAAAATAACCAAACCCTCAATAACAGTCAATTCAAAAACAAGTGACTATGAGTATTTCAACTGAAAGTACTCTCCATAATGAATTAATTAAATAGTTAACTATGTTAATCTAGTCACAAAGTCACACGGACCAGATGGGTTAGATTTTGTCACCAATATGTTGCGTGTTACCCGATTTCCTGAACCAATCATGTGCTCTTTCCGGAAGTGTTACCATGTACTTTTAACTCTCACATATGGTTATTCTCTTCAGATTGCACTACCATCTTTGCACCATTCTGCCATTTTGCATTTGTTGTCGTATTTATTGCTGTATTTTACTCAATGAGCCCCATGCAAACAAGGAAATTCATTACACCCTGGTGAACATAACAATAAACTGATCTGAGTCTGAGTTTGAATTAACCAAATTGGAGGTAGAGTTTCAAATGAGCATCCCCAGGTTTAACGTTACTGCAAACAAATCAAAAATTCATCAGTAAGCTACTAACAACAGAAATAGATTTCAGTGATCAAAAAATAAATTAATTATCTTAGATCTGAACGTTAGTTAAAAAGGGCATAGATTTGCACAAAGAACAACCCTACAGTAAATTTCTTTAAAGTGAAAGTAAAGAAAGAAAGACATTTTCTGTAGTGCCTTTTTGGTGTTTTTCAGTATAGTTTACACCCAATTAAATACTGGATTGATTGCCATATAGAAAATGTGGCAACCAATATATTGATAGCAAATTCTCTCAAACAATGTTGTGATAATAATCAATTCAATCATTTTTTATTAATTTAAAGTGAAGTTATTTGACTGAATATTATTGGTCAGGGCACCAGATATAAACACCTCTTGCACTTAAAAATACTCCCTATAAACCTTTCTATAGGGAGTAAACTGGTTTGTGGTTCAACATCTCTGAATGACTGCTCCCTAACGTCAGTAGCATAGTTTCAGACTGGAATTTTGCACTTGGGTTCTTATGTTGCCTTTTTAGAAACTGCTGGCTTTATGGTGTATGCACTACCAACTAGCCACAATAGAAACTACAAAGGAAACTACTTTGATAGTTGTAGACCTGGATTAATTGGAGAGGAAGCTGCAGTCTGGAATTCTGCAGGGAGTAATCTAATAATTGCATACCTATAACTCATGAGCCAAGGTATATAACATGTGATACACTGGATAAATAAGTTTTCAACTCTTCATAGAAAACCTTAAGGCATAGCCTGGATTATCAAAAAATAAGAAAGATACTTCACGCTGACCTGAAAGGCTGCTCTTCTGAAATAATTGAATTTAGTATGTTCTGTGCAGTCCATCAAATGTCCAAGGGCAAGTTGGCAGATCAGTGAATCAGTCCGAAAATTCTTTCGTGGCAAAGCAGAAAATTGAAACTGATCTTAATTCATGTTCTTGTCTAAGAAGGAACTGCAGATGTTGGAAAATCGAAGGTGGACAAAAATGCTGGAGAAACTCAGCGGGTGAGACAGCATCTATGGAGCAAAGGAAATAGCCAACGTTTCGGGTCGAAATACTAAATATGAACCTAATTCATATTCTAATCATTGTCCAGGAAGTGATAAAAATAATATTTAGACATTATCATCACATTTAGAGGCACTGAACGATCATAAATGTAAAATAAAACACGTTATTTTTAAATGGAGGCACAAGAACTGCAGATGCTGGAACTGAGCAAAAGACAAGATGCTGGCGGGTCAGACAGCAACTGTGGAGCAATGGACAGATGAAATATCAGCTGTACACGCCCTCCACAGATGCTACCTGACCCACTGAATTCCTCCAACATTTTTAAAAATATTGTGAGGAAATTAAACTCCACACTTATGAAATTTGTTTTTTGATGCCCAGAGATGTTATTCATTAGTTATTACAGAGTTCAATAAAGTCAAAATCATTATTTCCACAGTGCCGCAATTTACTTCCAACAAACTTCCTTTTGCAGTAGAACTAATCTACAGGGTTAATAGAAAACTGTTCAACTTAAGGTACACAAAAATGCTGGAGAAACTCAGCGGGTGCAGCAGCATCTATGGAGCGAAGGAAATAGGCAACATTTCGGGCCGAAACCTTCCTTCAGACTTCAGACCCACTGAGTTTCTCCAACATTTTTGTGTACCTTCGATTTTCCAGCATCTGCAGTTCCTTCTTAAACAACTGTTCAACCTATTTGCCTCTTTACCCAATCTGAGATCAACTTAATCTCAGTAAGTAAGCTGCAGTATGCAGCAAATGCCAGTGATTGCATTTGTTCAGCTGAGCTCAAAGTCATTATTGACTGGTTCATTGAAACCTTAGAGTTGGCATAAGCAAAACTTCCTGTAAACTCACTGAACAATATCAACCTCTGACAATAAAGATTCTTGGCAATATTTTATTTCAGCAAAGGCAATATCGATGATAAAATTGACTGTTGACTTCAGTACACTAGCTCATTCTTTGGCCGCCAAGGAAAATTATGCTAATAGATCAAGAATTTAAACTGGGACAAAACTCATGACCCATGCCCTCTTGTGATTCTGAAACTTGGGCAATTTGTAACAGGCACCTCAAAGCATTGGAAAGATATCACTAATGCTTTTTTCACAAAATCTCCCAAATTTATCTGAAGGATAAAAGTACTAACATCCTTGGACCTGAGGCCCTCACTGCACTCTATTAGGTAGGTCACATCATTCAATAGTCAACATCGGAAGTTGGAACAGACACCAAGCTTTTTCATGGGAATTGGTTAACAGAGGGGGAAGAAGAATGATTTGCATGTTCTTACAGTCTTCAAGAATTTAAAAAAATGCAATATTCCCTCTAACTCATGAGAATTCCTGGCTCGTGACTTGTCAAAGTGTTGAACTACTAACAGCCTTAAGTTCATGCTGCAGGAGCATAAATGGTTAAAGATGTGCATCAATTGACAATAGACAATAAACAATAGTTGCAGGAGTAGGCCATTCGGCCCTTCGAGCCAGCACCGTCTTTCACTATGATCATGGCTGATCATCCACAATCAGTACCCCGTTCCTGCCTTCTCCCCATATCCCTTGACTCCGCTATCTTTAAGAGCTCTATCTAACTCTCTTGAAAGCATCCAGAGAATCGGCCTCCACTGCCTTCTGAGGCAGAGAATTCCACAGATTCACAACTCTCTGGATGAAAAAGTTTTTCCTCATCTCCATTCTAAATGGCCTTCCCTTATTTTTAAACTGTAGCCCCTGGTTCTGGACTCCCCCAACATTGGGAATATGGTTTGTGCCTCCAGTGTGTCCAATTCCATAATAATCTTTTATGTTTCAATAAGATATCCTCTCATCCTTCTAAATTCCAGTGTATAAAAGCCCAGTCGCTCTATTCTTTCAACATATGGCAGTCCCGCCATCCCGGGAATTAACCTTGTGAACCTACGCTACACTCCCTCAATAGCAAGAATGTCCTTCCTCAAATTTGGAGACCAAAACTGCACACAATCCCACAGGTGTGGTCTCACCAGGGCCCTGTACAACTGCAGAAGGACCTCTTTGCTCCTATACTCACTCCTCGTGTTATGAAGGCCAACATGCCATTAGCTTTCTTCGCTGCCTGCTGTACCTGCATGCTTACTTTCAGTATCCACCAGACAACATTATCCACCAGTTGTGCTACCCCAGCATCTCCTGCCTCATCAGTGGTAGAGTTTGCACGTCCAACTTTTGTCTCTTCAATTGCCTCCTAACGTACTAAACCTGGGTAGGCGCAACGCATTTTTATTCTGTTAGTGCTTGATGTGAATACCGAGTTGAATTTTATATTAAATCTTCAAATCTGTTTTGATCACATCTGTAAAGCCTGCAGCAGCATGATATTAAAACAACTCCTGGATTTTAGCATTTAACATTTTATGCGTGTTTATCAGAACTAGTTGGGTGATGATGAAGAATCATTTTTGCCGTGGTGTGTTTAGTGCTCACCAGCTGCATTAATACACTAGCCTTCATTAACATTAACACTCTCCTTCATTTCATCGCATTGAACATTTTTGAATTTGTCTTCTGTGTCCAATTTTCTTCCCCTTTTGCACAGAAGAAACTATTAATGTTCCCATACCAAATCCCCAAGGTTCTTACAGAAAGAGAATGTTGAAACTCTAACTGTTAACACTTATTTGATTAGCATAATAGTTGGTACCTTGGTTCCTGAAGATGACATTTCAATTCTATCCTAATTAAGCTGAAAAAATAATTACAATGACTGCACTATTGTGAGAAATAACTGAAGGAGACACTTCTGAACTTGAAACATCCATATCTTGGTGTTGGCAATAAACTTTCTAAACTAATTCTATAATGAAAATGAACATTGCAAATTTGTGTCTTCCATAAATTGGAATATGAGTGGTGATATCTATCTTTATTGTGCCTTTTTTTTGTTTAGAAATAGTAATCTAAAGCAGTTGTGCATGACCTCATTCAACACGGGCAGTCAGAGAGGCTCAGCGGTAGAGTTGCTGCCTTACAGCGAATGCAGCGCATGAGACCCGGGTTCAATCCCGACTATGGAGTTTGTACGGGGTTTATACGTTCTCCCCGTGACCTGCATGGGTTTTCTCTGAGATCTTCGGTTTCCTCCCACATTCCAAAGACGTACAGGTTTGTAGGTTAATTGGCATGATGTAAATGTAAAAATTTACCCTAGTGGGTGCTGGATCGTGCTACTGTGCGGGGATCGCTGTTCGGCGCGGACCCGGTGGGTCGAAGGGCCTTTTTCCATGCTGTATCTCTAAACTAAACTAACAAGCACTGAACTTGACAATGATTTGTTCGAGGATCAATTTTCATCTGTAACTAATTTTTAAGTGAATAAATTTAAAGGAAATATTTTGGCAAAATAGTATCCTTGGGAAAGGAAAGGTAAACTTTACTTGTGACTGCTAAGTTTAGTAAACTATGTGTATCTGGCCCTGTTTTCTCAATTTTCAGCTCAAGCAGTATAAGACCAAAAATCACCCGTTCATACACACTACATTGCAATATGAGTAACATAATTTTTGTTACTTCAGTAGTATTACTGAACTATTTCCCCTTTTTCTCCTGCCTATTTATTTCTTTAATGAGCTATTCCTGTTGAAACTGGTTCAATATGTGTGGCCAGAATAGCATGAGTTTTCTGCTTATTGGATCTTTTAAACTTCATTTTTCATTTAATTTGCTAAACAGCATTCTCTGAAAGTGCCATTCCACATAGGAATTATCAAATCACATGAATGAGCTCTGTTATTTTAATTTTCCATTTACTTTCTCTGTTTTGAGAAGGAAATAATTCATTTTATCTTCAATTCTCAGAACCCAATTTGGACGTTGAAGTAATGTTTTGAAATTGTGTAATCTCATGAGCATATGTGACTAATATTTAACCAGTTTTATTGCTGGTAAAAAAATAATAATGTGGTTACATCACATTTGCAACAAAGGAATTAAACCCTCTTGACTTGTTCATGAAAGTTTAATTCTTGAGCACTTCCTCAGGATTGAAGATGACTAACCTCTTATCTAGTTTTGTGGGTTCTTAGATTACAAATGAAACCAAAGTGGTTCTTCTCCAGTATGGGAAAAATAGTGGAGACAGGTCAAGAAGATAGGTAGTTTGGGTGATAATTCACTCTTTCTGCAGCTTTCTCCTAATGCATGATTTAAAGGTTTTTAAAAACTATGCGTTTAATACTTCTCCACTTTGAACAATCATGGACCAGTGTATCCCAGGAGTTTGGGGTTGTTGCATTTCTTCAAGGAGACTTTCAGTGTTGGACATAAAATGCTGAATAACTCAGCAGGTCAGGCAGCATCTCTAGAGAACATGGATAGGTGATGTTTTAGGTCAGGACCTTTCTTCAGACTCTCAGTGTATACTAGCGTACAGCCGAGCCAAATAAAGTATCGTTTTGATCTCAGTCAATGGATAAAGTAGGATCACAATAATTGGAATGATCTCTAAGCCAAAAGGGTGACCGCATATGGCGAGGACATGTATTCTGCAATTATGTCACATACTTATAGAAATCACTTATGCAGAAAGGCATTGGGCAAAGAGGTTGAGAATCACCAGCAAATGGGAAATTGCACCTCAGCAAGAGATGAGGCTTTGGAAGAAATGGAACAGAATAAATAAATGTGACTGACAAACTTTGAAGTACTTTGAAGTTTTTTAAAACCAAAATGGGAAAGCGATCCCAAGCCCCAATGAACAGTATTTCTTTATGGCATACTGCAGAATAATTTTGCAATTTAGAAAATGAATATTGTCCTTTAATGTGTTCTAACTAATTTACAGCTATTACAATATAAGAATGTTTTATAATTTTGAAAACACACGTCTTTCTGGTATTTATGGTTTTTTTTTTTAAATGATTGATTCGTTCCCTCCTGCGATTAGGATGAAACCTTTCAAAAGACTGACAAAATTAATGATCTTGCTGCTGGAATTTGGTAAGTGAAAGTTGTACCTTAGTATGAAAACATGCATTCTTGCGCGCAATAGTCAATTTTCACGTGGATTAATTTCAATAAATAAGTTTGGGTTGCATTCATCGTGGGACTGTACAGTACACAATATGGAAACTTCTATTAACAAATGAACCAAGGTTCAAAAATTACAGTGTGGGCTTCTAAAAGGTGCAAGTAAAATCCAACTGTGAGGATAAGTAGGAAAAATATAATTGTTGAGAACAGTCATCAAAATAGATTGCAACTTGTCTACCTCAGTAAAGTTAGCAATTGTGCAGGTTTGACATTTACATATTGTAATTGTCTTACTACAGATCAAGTAAAGGGCATAATGCTATGTTGAACCTATTTTATGTTTCCAGAACAGATCATTTTTGGAATTAATGTTGGTTTGCAAATTTGGCAAGGAAAGAAAAATAATTTTTGCATTCTACATTAGTGCAAAGCTATTTTACCTTTGATTTAGAGTCATTGAGTCATAGAGTGATACAGAGTGGAAACAGGCCCTTTGGCCCAACTCACCCACACCGGCCAACAATGTCCCAGCTACACTAATCCCACTTGCCTGCGCTTGGTCCATATCCTTCCAAACCTGTCCTATCCATGTACCTGTCTAATTGTTTCTTAAACAATGGGATAGTCCCAGCCTCAACTACCTCCTCTGGCAGCTTGTTCCATACACCCACCACTTTGGTCTGCAAGGTAGTCATAGTGTCATGCAGCTTAGTACCAAGTCTCAAAAGGCTTGTGTACTGCAATGATCCTCAATTTACAATTCTCATGAGTCATTCTAATTTCTGAATTTAAGCTCTTGTTAATGTGAAACTGTGAACATGTTTTGCCCCATGATTTCCTGATCAGTAGCAAACTGATCAGTGATATCCCAGAATGATTTTTCTTGCAATTACTATTTAATAGTGAGACATTTAATTTTGTCTGACATTATTTGATACATTGGCACAGTGGGGTTTGAGGTGGGCTGGGATATTTGTTGTCATATTTATCGTGTCAATTCTCAGTTTTCTTATAAAACTTTAAAAAGGTGACCATTCTTTCATTGGATCTCTCCACGACTGGGGAAATATTTATGTGTATTTACTGCATATTTGATTTTGTTTTGTTGTGTGTTCTGAAGTTGGTAATTTTCTTTCAACTTTGCAATAGAATTTATATTAAATAATGCAGTTTCCTTCACATTGCCTAATTCCAAGTCTTGTTATAATCTTCTTCCAAGGCAGTCCCTTACAATCAAGGATGACTTGCATCCAGTCCAATTTTTGTGGGTTCTGAATTGTCTATTGAGGTTAATGTAAGGTCCACAAGGATATTAAAAGCATATAGGAGGCCAAAGATTACTTTTGCTTGGTAAGTCATGAGCATTGGACCAGGTCTGAGGCTCTGATCTCCAAACACCCTTTCCCAATTAATCAAAGACTGTGCTTGCATTGGGAAGATCATAGTGAATTTCCTCATTGTTGTTTGCCTTCACCAAGAGAAAGCTTCTGAGATATGGGTTGTAAATTATGTTTTCCAGGGTCCCATTGCGAACCTTTATTGTTGGAGGGAAGTGTGTTGCAATGAAGTTGGTAGTAAACTGTGTGGATTTTCACTATAAAGTCCATCCCCTCTAATGCTTCAGTGAATGAGTGGAAGATATATTGGAACTTGGTCTCCGAGCTTGTGCAGACTGGAGAATCATTGTGTGTTGCAGCTTGACAATCAAGGGTTGGGGACCTTGATTCTGGAGTGTAGTTACCACGGGTTGAATAGTTACCTGTAAGTTCTGAGGAAGAATTCCAATGTCACAGGGACTTTGAAGGTGAGTTACAACATAAGCTGCAAGAAAGATTGAACAACGTGCTAGGGCAACAACAGATTGTGACTTTCTGAAGCCAAATCAACTGCCAACTTGATTTTCTTCTTCAGAGCCAGTTAATTGTTGTGCCTGCACAGCCACTCTTAGAGAAATCAACTAACTCAGCAAGACTTGTGGTTGGACGCTGAACTGTCTTCATGTCATTAATTCAGTATCACCCAATGTAGTTCATTTACTAAGTCAGTGGGTAACTGCATAAATGCACCCATAAATCATGAGGAAAAATGTTGTGCTTTGCATTCAGAATCATCTTAATTTCACACTAATGTAATGGTAACAGGAACTTCTGAAAACTGAATATATCCAGGAATATTTTTAATAATCAGGATTAACGTCACAAGCTTAATTTTTATTCTGAACTCCTCCATGCAAAGTGAAGGAGATGCACAAGGAATTTCAGTGCACCCTGGTGTATATGACAATAAACTAATCTGAAACTGAATCATTAATTAATTTGCAGAGTTGAAATTCGTAGGCGTTTAATGCAAATACTGTAATTAAGATAAATGAGCTTGCGGTCAAAGTTGAAGCTTCTTGTTTTTATTAAAATAACCTGAAAGAATTTCAACCCTACAATTTCTTTATAATGAAGCACCACTGTTCGCTCTTGGTTCCTCAGATATTTCTGTTTCACACTTACATTTTTCTATTGCTGTCAGATGTAAACGGTATCACCAAGAAACGAGTAACCAGCAAAGGTGATGGTGAATATTCTCCTGGAACAGACACAGTCTTTAAAGTCTCAGTATCTCCTACAATGATATTAGGTAGGGAATTGGAAGCTTGTGCAATAATCAAGAAATAGTGATATTCATCCATGTCAACGAGAGATATTTGAATACCAGATGTTGTAGGGAGTTACTGTTCAAGCAGTTTAGCAACTTACTGAATCATTCCCATACCCAACTTACAACCAAAGGTGGCAATGATCGGTAGAGTTCAGTGTGAGCAGTATCAATAAAGTTTATCTACTTTATTTTCAATCATGTCACCATCTCCAGAAAGAATAAACTGGATTTCAATCACCCCCCAACTGAAAAAAAAGGTTTTAGTAATTTAGTTTTTAAACTCAGTATAGAATTGCTATGAAACCCATCGGATTCATTCTTTCTTATGTATTTTCTATGTGGCTTAGGACCTTCTAAAGATATTGACTGAAATGTCTAGTTAATTCATGGGCAGTTGGGGATCCAATAAATGCAACATATATAATATGTGAACAAATAATCAAAATATCACTGTCATTCCATAATCTCCTTACAAAATAAAGATATTTTCGAAACTGAATTAGTCATCTAATTAAATATTTCCTTTGCATTCTCCATACTGATTTCCCTCCTTTGGAATAAATAACTTTTATATCTAGGCATTTATTAATATTGGAAATAACGTGTTACTTACCAGGAATATGGTTTCCAAATGTATGAATTACATCTGAATCTCCATTTCTCTGCTCTGGACTTCACTTTGATTTGTATGCAAACTTAGTCCATTCTTCAAGGTTATTATTAAATGAATAGCTGAAGTCCTAGGAATGATTCCTGTGAGAATTAGCTAGTCATTGTTTCTTGGCCTGAATAAGTTCCATTTATAATCACCCTCATTTTCAATTATGAAACCAATTTCCCATTCAAATTGCAGTTTCAAACCTTCATCTTTTTTTACCCTTAACTGTTTAAAATGACATAAAAAGACAATGCCATCAGACTCCTGAACCAAGTCACCTCTTTCACGCTCCATTTCCGAAGGGGCTGCCACATACTCTTTGTTATTGGTTATTCTGTATTGTACATTAATATATTTTGCAGTACTTATTTATTGCTGTATTTATCACTATTGTATGTATACTCTTCATTCTATGTCTCATGGGAACATGGAATTTAATTGGACCCTGGTGACAAACTAATCTGTATCTATTAAGTGATATCTTGACGTTGGGATACCAAATGCCAATGTTATTTATCCACAAAGCACTGTAGTTGCCTTAAAGAAATGTTGATAAATTTGTCCAATAATGCTCTCTTAGCTATGTAAGTTTTCGCTTATTGCCTTAGTTTCAAAGGCAAAGCTCAAATTCCTCCTTCACAAACAAAATCAATTATTTGCAGTTCTTTGCCACTTGTTGGTGCTATGCATTATATTTTGGACTTGAAAAAAGTTATTAACTCATTGCACTGGTTTAAGGTATTACAATGCACGAATTATGTAAAGGTGAGGAGGTGAATACAGATCCTTTTCAAGATCAAGATTCAATTTAATTGTCATTTGGACCCCTTGAGGTCCAAACGAAATGCCGTTTCTGCAGCCATACAAAATAATACATAGATAATACAAAACAAAAAATAACAAAAACTACATAGAAACATAGACAAAAAATAATAAAAACGCGGACGGGCTGCAGAGGCCGCTGCTGACGAGAGTCGCGCCGCCTACCGGATTCCAAGTTGACATCTGTGGTACTGAGGATGCATTAACTCAGTCATCTCTAGGCACCAGGCTCCTGAAACAGGCACTCTATTCCAATGTAGCAACAAGATGCTGGTTACAAAAAAAGACACAAAGTGCTGGAGTAACTCAGCGGGTCAGGCAGCATACCTGAGAACATGGCTAGGTGACATTTTGGTTTGTAATCACCCTTTTTCAGCTCTGACGAAATATATCCATCTTCTCCATAGATGCTACCGAACCCACTGAGTTACTCCAGCACTTTGTGACTCTATTCCAATATCTTTCTCGGAGAGCTGGTGATTATGAGGTGGACAAAGGAAAATATTTACTTCCTCTACTTAGAATTTTGAGATGATTCAGCCTGTCACCTAATACTCTATCGAACCTCAACAAGTGTACGGTGGGGATCATAGCATCATGATCTGGTTTTGAAAAATTTAACGCTCAGGAAGGAAGAAGGCTGCAAAAAAAGGCGAACATTTGTCTGATCCATCTTAGTACTAACTTCTTCACCATCCAAAGGATCTCACACAGGAAGCGATGACTAAAGCAGATAGCTAATATCATCAAAGATCCATATCACCCTAGTCATACATTCTTCTCGTTAATACCAACACAAAAAAGGTACAGGTGCCTGAGAACCATTACCGGCAGGTTCAAGATCAAATTCATCCCATCAACCATCAGGTTCTTGAACCACCCAACACAACCATGACAACTACAAATTGTATCCTCTAAAACATCTATTTGCCTGCCCTTCCAAATACCTCCAGCCCAGCAGTGGTAGGTCTGTGACTCATCAGCTACCTACAGAATTAGTATTGGCTTCTTCAGCTACCTCCATACTCAACAGGACTGATATGGAGATGTTATCCTTGATGCCAAGGGACTATCTAAGAAAAATCTATTTTGCTTGTATTGCCCACAAGATCTTACCTGGCCCCCATTTATTCTCTCAGTTTCCAAATACTCAAAGATTGATTCAGAAAAAAATCAGTGGAAAGGTGTATAATGCATGATAATGTTCAGACCATCATTTCTCAAATATACTGTAAGGAACATTCAGTAATCCCAGTTGTTAGTTTCTCACACTATTTGTCACATTAGATTTCCGTATGACTCTAAAGATTGTGAATCTCCCTCAGCGGGGAACATACAGATCAGCAAATTATGATTATATCAGAGAAGAAAGAATTGGCATTAAAATTATGAGCTTTATATTTTCATTATTGGCTGAATGTGAAGGATATAATCACAATGCAATTAAGGATTCTTGTAATTAAATATGGTAATATAGTGCAATTCAATTGATGCAATTAGAAAATAAATGGACTATTCTCAGTTATTCTCAAACTGTAAAACTTATATGCATTTCATCTTTACTCTTTCAAAGACAATCTATTAATGAACGAACCTAATTGGATCCGACTCACATCTGTAAAGTAGTGGCCATAAAAGTGGGTTATATAGATTAACTTTCTACATCTTAGAGGCTCTAGTAGACTTGTTACTATTGTGAATAGGAGGGATGATTGTCCCATCAGTTGCTAAGAATGTATCTTACACAGCTGGTCAATAAATGTACACCTGATAATTTTATAAACATGACACAAGGATAAATACTATCTTTTTTTAGAGTGATAAAGATCAGTTAAATCTATTTTGAGGTATTTCTCTGCAAGTGGTCTGCCTTGCTGGAAAAATGGCACGTGAAAGATGCACGTTATTGCTGATGGGCCCTAGTGGTAAAGAGTAAATGTTTAAGGTGGTGCATGGTCTAGACATGAAAGAGATGCTCGCTGCCATCAGCTCATTCTAACCTCATTCATGAAAGAGCTGCATTAGCACGTAATTGCTCATTGATCAAGCAATTAATAATCTTTAGCAGTGTCATAAAAGTTTATTCATTTTTCAGATTCTGGGCTTCGCTGGTAACAACAATGTTTAGTGTTCATTTCTGATCACTCCCGAGAGGATGGTGGTGAGCCAGACACTGTAGTCCTGTGGTGAAGTAACTTTGTGGGGGAAGCGATTAATAGGATATAGACTCAGGTACATTTTAGTGTTGATATAACCATATAACAATTACAGCACGAAAAACAGGTCATCTCGGCCCTTCAAGCCCGTGCCGAACACTTATTTTCCCCTAGTTCCATCTACCTACACTCAGACCATAACCCTCCATTCCTTTCCTGTCCATATACCTATCCAATTTATTTTTAAATGATAAAATCGAACCTGCCTCCACCACTTCCAGGTTTGATTTTATAATTTAGAAATATGTTCCAAGTCAATGTGACATGTGACCTGGAGGGGATTCTGCAGGTGGTGGTGCCCTCATGCCCCTGCTTCATTCATCCTTTATGGTGGGAGAGAGGCTCGATATGGGAGGTATGGGATGGTGTATTAGAGCATCGTAGGTGAGTCATTTTGCAGATAGTACACACTGCAATCATTGGGCTCCAGTAATAAAATGTGAATGCTCAGGGTGGTGAATGGAATTTCAGTCAAGCAGGCTGATTTGTCCTGAATGGTGTCAAGTTTCTTGAAAGATGTTAGAACGCTACTGATCTCGGCAAGTGGAGCATACTCCATCAAACACCTGACTTATCCCTTGTAGATGATGGAAATGTTTTGAGGTGTCAGGAGGTGAGTCACTTTCCACAGAATATCCAGCCTCTGACTTGTTCTTATAGTTACATTTATTTATTATAGTTGGTCCAGTGAGTTGCAGGTGAATGGTAACCCTAGAATTTTGTTACTGGGGGATTCAGTGATGACAGTGCTATTAAGTATTAACTGTAGGTGATTATTATTTTTTTCTTTTTGTAGGTCATTTGCAGGCACTTTAGTGGTGTGAATCCTATTTGCCACATCTGCCCACACTTCAAGGTTTTCATTGCAAACAAGCTAAGGTGTTGCAAAAGGAATTGAATACTGTTGAGTTTTTAACTTTTAATCATCTTGTTACATTACCTTTCTCTCTCTCCCTCTTTGTATTCTCAATCCAATTATCCATACTCCCCATCCAGTTGTGAAAAAGTCTGATGGATACTGAATTTGACATTGCACTTCCCCCATCTCAGCCCTTCCAGTATTAAATTTCAATGGAGTTGCATTGTTTGCCTCTCATTCGACAAGGTCCTGCTTGCAACGTCTTTAAGGGCCTGTCTCACTAACGCGACTTTTCAGCGACTGTTGTTCGACCTTCATGCTCGAGGGCACTCGCCTGAAAAAGCTCGAGCTGGATCGACCGTCAGCGATGAAACCGCAAGCTGGATCTACCGTCTGCCCCCCCACACACACACATATCGCAAAGGCGGGACCCAGGGAAAGTGGGGGAGCGGTGTCTGCAATTAACACCCGCGATGAACAGGAAGGTAAAAGACGGCTGGCACAGTTACGGTAAGACCTTTAGAGAGTGGGGGGGGGGGGGAGAGAAAAGGGGGGGGGGAAAAAAGGGCGAAAAAGGAAGAGAAGTGGGGGGGGGGGGGGAGGGGAGAAGGAGTGGAGACACTTTTATGAAGCCAGACAACTTTTAATAAAGTTTAGCGGGCATTTAACATTACCGGTCGGTATACTTACCTTTTTTTTCTCAACGAGCTTTACCTTCGACTACCCTCGATTACCTTTGATTGCTTTTGATTACCGACGAATAACATCCGACTTACTACGACCTACCTCGACTAAACCTACGACTAAAAAAATATTGATTTTTTTTCCAGCATGTTGAAAAATACGCTGCGACCTAACTGAGGCCTTGATACGCGGAGACTACTCTCGAGCATGAAGGAGAGCTACAAAGACCTCCTAGGACCTCGTGTCGATCATGCTGCGAGTATGAGTCGAGGACAAACTCTTCTGAACACGCCAATTAGATCGCCGCAGTGGGACAGCCCCTTTATTGTGTTATCATCGGCTTACATTTCCAGCAATTCACATTATATGCGAAAACATTTTTGAGCTAGAGAGCGTAATTAAATAACAAACCTATTTTCTTCTTCTTTCTATAACTAACACATTGCTCCAGCAAGTACTATTCCAATATTTATCATCACAGGTTCAAATTGACTCAAGTCTACATCAGAAGCTTCAGTTTAAATATTTATTCCAGGCACTTTGAAAAATTACTGAGCTCCGAGTTCTTATATCCAGATATTAATCCAAAAATGGACTGCCTGTTCCATTGTTTTGGATGTTAAAAAGTCATTATTCAAAGTGTTCTCCCAAGGTCAAAACAGCCATCTTCAATCAGCAGTTTCAAAACAATTAATTGGGAGACAAAGAACTGTAGATTGCGAGGTTGGTAATTAATTGGGCGTTTGATGTCTAATCTTATTGTACATAAAATAGTTGTTGTTTTTGCCTCTGCATAAGTACAAGCAACAGAATGACTTGACAATATCTCATGTAGCATGAATCGATTTTATGTTTGACACAAAATAAGGTCCTTAATCTCTATTATTAATGTTAATTTGGCATATTTTTTAACTATCCCAGTTTTTACTTCATGTCCTAAAGATAACTATTTTGATGGCTGCTGAATATAAAGTTATTTATTTTAATTTGATCAATGGTCTTTTTGGACCAGTCAAGAATCTAATATGCAGGTACATGGACACCTGTCATGATATTGGAGATTCAAAACAGTATGAGTAAGAATCCACACAAAATAAAAAGTTTTCATTTGGCTGCATCACCTATTTATATTCATATAACCTGTAAAGAGGAGAAGAGCTGGGGTTTTCCAAATGGATTAGAGCTAAACTCACATTTTTATTGTTCCTTGGCCTATTCAACGGGGATATCTTTATCCATCAGATATTACTGTTGATCCTTCATATTTATTCATGGGTTAAACTGGCAGGTAGATCATCTATTGTGTTCTGGAATACTGTCATCCCATCTGATCTAGGCATTGTATTACAATGCACAAATCCAAAGAGAGGTCGGGACCAGTTCCATCATTTTATTATGAAGCAGGGGTGGGAGATTGTAACCTTCACGTGGTCCACCCTGTTTCGACTAATGCAATCAACCCGACGTGCACAAACAAATAGAACAAGTTGACCGACAACTTTAGGCTGTGCTTGCCAAAAACCAAAATGTATAAAAATACCCTTTAATAAAATCTGACAATGTGCACTTTAACCACATGTGATTTTTTTTTCCTATTACAAATGTCAAATTGTGGAGTAGAGAGGCAAATAAATAAATGATGGGTCTTTGTCCCAAACATTATGGATGCACTGTATTAGCTGAGGATTCCAAGTTCCCTTGTTGGCTTTTGGTCAGAAAGCAGTTTTTAAGATCAGATGAAAGGACCCATCTGGTACGTATGTAATGATACACCCATGACCTTGATGTATTAGTCATCTACATCCTAAGCTGCAAACCAGGTTTGCTTATCACCAGCTATGTTTTCACAATCCTTTTAAGGAGGTATTTAATTTTAAAAAAATGCGTGCTGGATGGCTGACAACATCTCCCTTCCTCCTTCCCTCCCTCTCCAGTCCCTTTCCTTACGAAGGTGTTCAGCACTAACCAGGCTACAGCACTCCCTCCTTGCTTCGTGTATCTATTTAAATAGTGAATACTGATGACATCAGGGGAATCTGACTTGAAACAGTAATTGAACCTGACACTGCAAGAGAGCTGGATTAACATGCGTGGTTGAAATTGAAGCAGCCTGGATTAATGACTACTGATGTTATTTCAGCAGACTACACTGTTGCATTCAGCAGTGGATCCAACAAAGAGCAGTTTCCCTGTTAGTTTCATCACAGTTTAAATAATTGCTTTTAACTCAGTAAACAACCACAGGAATGCTGATATAAAGCTAGTAATTAAAGTTGGCATCACAAGCAAATTCTTTAAATTTTGCAGAATATTCTTTTATCTGGTTTGCTTTATATCAACTAGAGTAGCAACAGAGGAATATAATTTGTCTGCATTAGAATTTTGTGTATTGATATTATACCAGTCATTTTAATACAATGAATCTTTAAAACATCTATTAAATTGCAGCCTCAGGAGTGAAGGATTTATATTTATGTTTTGTTTGCTCTCAGCAAAAGATGTCTTGCAAAGCAGAATGACAATATATAGAGGAGATAAATTTCATACTTCCTGTGATGTTTAGGGCAAACTTTCCTTGATTCCAAGGTCACCCAGTGATGCCAGAGAAATAGTATGCTACCTCATTGTTCGATGGCCAACATTTGTATTTTTCGAATCTCCTGCAACTCCAGAAATGTTCACATTCTTTTGGCAGCCATGCCAACTGATATCCAAGCCTTCACTAAACCCCTGAATCTATCCCTTTTAACATATTAAATAAAAATTACTTATGTTCACAATTCCTTATGTCTCTTTGTATCAGTTTATAATGTGAAGTGGGAAGTGGTGGAGGAAAAAGTGCATGGAGATTTATAACATTTAAATATTGTACAGCTGCAATATTTTACAGATCTGAATGTCCACTACAGATCTAGCTAGATCATATCAAATGCTATTTGGTCCCAAAACCATTCAAAGATAAAACTGGCACATTAATCATTTTCTGAACCAGAATTATCTCCTTAAATCTCTCTCCTCTTGCTTCCTGACTTCACATTCGAAGCAATGTGAGAACTTTCCCCACTTGCTCCAAAAGAGGTGAGCAGAATATTTATATTGGAAGGAACTGCAGATGCTGGTTTACATCGAAGATAGACACAAAATGCCGGAGTAACTCAGTGAGGCAGAAAGCATCTCTGGAGAGAAGGAATGGGTGATGTTTCAGGTCGAGACCCTTCTTCAGACATTCCTTCTCTCCAGAGATACTGATTATTTTCTGGATTTGAATGTTTGGATATAGTTACGATGAGTACCTAATGCAGATCTTCATCTCTTGTGTTTCCAAAAAAAATATGCATTTGTTTTTATTTTTAAAAACGAGTGTGCCCAATACATAGGAATAAGTAGATGAGCACATATGTTTGATATAATCTTTAGACTCTTGTTTTGTTTTTTTTACTCTTTATGAAGTAAAAAGCAGTTTTACATCCTAGTGCCTTGGCCAGCCACATAAATCAAGATATTTATCTACACATTCTTTTGAAATTTATCATATTTTTAAATTTCCATTTATTTTTTTCAGTTCCTTCAATTGAACTAATAACTCAAAAGTCTATCCAATCTATTGTTATTAAAAATAGAATCAGGTAAATGTTCTGAGGCAATAGATTCCGATCAAATTCTGATGAAATGGGGTTAGCAGGACCTTCTCTTTCCAAAAGAAAATCAAGAAAATGTTGATAAATCACTATTGCTGATTTGATCCCCGTCTGGTTTTGCTATTGAGGACCCAATCCCTAACCCATGTCGGGTTTCCACCGTGCCACCCTGTGGAATGTAAGCAACCATACTTTCACTTCGAGCTACGACTTTGAGCCTACAGTACCTGTTGCCATGGTCTCTGTATGTATTCTTATTAAAGTACGTATTACGAAGTTCTATGATGCAGTGTTAACAGTACCTTACACAGATAATTTAACTGAAAACATGGGTAGCCTTACCCTAATGCTCATCTCTGAAACTAACCCCTGGTTGCATTTGAAAATCAATCTCTCAGACTTATTGTGATACTAAGTCAAGATACCATTGAAGAGATACTGTAACCTGTATTTAAATAAAGATGACATAGTGGGAAAGCAAAGCTGTGTGTCAAGTTTCGTCCCCACTTTTCTAATTGGCTTCTTATTTCATTGGAAAAAAGGCCTACCGCCTAATGGCTCCTTTACCTCGAGTTCCCTTATCTAATCCGGTTCATTACACAACACTAAATCCAGAATTGCCTTCTCCCCGCTAGGCTCCAGTACGAGCTGCTCGAAGAATCTATCTCAGAGGCACTCCACAAACTCCCTTTCTTGGGGTCCAGAACCAACCTGATTTTCCCAGTCTACCTGCATGTTGAAATCTCCCATGATCATATTGAATGGCGGTGCAGGCTCGAAGGGCCGAATGGCCTACTCCTGCACCTATTTTCTATGTTTCTATCACAACCGTAGTATTTCCTTTGTGACATGCCAATTTTAACTCTTGATTCAACTTGCACCCTGTATCCAGGCTACTGTTTGGGGGGTGTAGATAACTCCCATTAGGGCATTATTACCCCTACAATTCCTCAGTTCTATCTATACTGACACTACATCTCTTGATTCTATGTCACCCCTCGCAAGGGACTGACTTTCATTCCTCACCAACAGAGCTACCCCACCCCCTCTGCCCACCTGTCTGTCTTTTTGATATGATGTACATCCTTGACTATTCAGTTCCCAGCCCTGGCCCTCTTGCAGCCATGTCATTGTAATTCCCACAACATCACACTTGCCAATTTCTAACTGAGTCTCAAGCTCATCCCCTTTATTTCTTATACTTTGTGCATTACATGAAGACATAAGAGAAAGTAATTGTTAGCATGGTAGCCAATCTATATCCAAAATATCCAAGGCAATGTTTATAGCATGAATTTTATATTTCCCTCTGAGGGAGGAAATATTGGCCAAGACAATAGAAATTCCTGCTCTACCTACCCATACCATGGGAATAACCAAAGATCTGGAGGCAGGTGGTAGATGCCTGTAGCACAAATCTGTAGTTGCCATAGAATCATGCAACAGTATACTGTTCAAACAAAACAATTCAACCACGTTTGTGTGCAGTTGATTGTATAGTAAAAGGAAGTCATTAATCAGGAAAGATTCACCATATTGTTACCAGGACTTAAGGGCTTGAGTTATAATGAGATGCTGAATAAGCTGGGACTTTTCTGCCTGGAGCACAGGGAGATGAAGAATGTCCTTCTGGAGATGTACAAAATCATGAGAAGCATAGATAAGATAAAACACTGCGTTTTCCCCAGGGTGGAGCAATCCAGAATCAGAAAGCATAGGTTTAAAGTGAGAGGAAACAGATTTAAAAGGGATCTGAGGGGCAATTTCTTCACCAAGAGGGTGGGGTGTATATGGAAGGATCTGCCAGAGGAAGCTGTAGAGGTGGGTGCAACGATGATGCTTAAAAGACGTGGACAGGCACATTGGTAAGAGAGGGTTTGAAGGATATGAGCCACATGCAGGAACAAAAAGGACTAGCTTAGTCTTAAAACATGGTTAGCATGAACGAATTGGGCTGAAGGACCTGGTGCCATGCTATAAGAGTCTTTGTAGTGTGCTCCAGAGGGGAGATTATCCATGCCTACAAAACAATCATTCTCTTTACATTTTCAGGACTTGGCTATTGGAAAATGGCTGCTCTGTCATGGCTTTGATTATCAGGTGGATGCCCTTCACAATTTTACAGGTGCAGTAACCAGAACTGAAACTAAGTGCACATTTAAGTGACTGTATTTAGCACACTGAATCAAGTCTAATTTTACAGGCTGTTTCTTGGATATTCCCTGCAATTGTACTGTGAAATTGTCCCTACCTATTAGAACTGTAGGTGGCTAAAGCTTCATCTCTTTTGAAGATAGACAAAAATGCTGGAGAAACTCAGCGGGTGCGGCAGCATCTATGGAGCGAAGGAAATAGGCAACGATTCGGTCCGAAACTCTTCTTCAGACTGATGTAGGGTGGGGGTGTGGGTGGCTGGGGGGGATGCTATGAGACTAGGGTGGCATTGGCTGGTTTGTCCACTATAACCACCATCTGTTATAAAAGGGTTGTTAAAATGAGGGTTTACTCTATTTATAAACTAACCCAATGAACAGTTGATCTGCCAAGGAATAGAAGACTATGAACAAAGTCCTAGTAAACGTAATGATGTGATTAGTATAAATGAGTCATTGATGTTGCCATGGACCTGTTAGGCTAAAGGGCCTATTTTTGTGCCGTGTGACAGTGTCTCTAACAATCCTCCTTTCAAGCCAGAATACAATGGGAAGATTTTCTCCCCCTATATCCCGAGAGGGATATGTTCCCTCTATATCTCTAAAAAGTATATTTTGGATAGGTATTATCGTATCGAAACCAGTCATGCATGGTCCTTCTTCTAATTGACAATTTCACTTGAACCCAAGCCACTAAAGTATGGCGAGCATTAAACGTAAGCACAATCTGCTTTCATCCTAGACCTACAACAGCATGGTTTCTAGATTGAGCTTCTGGATAATAACAAGAAGCTGAATTGTCTATTTCTCTCCCCAGCCCTGCATACCAAGGTCAATTGTAGCACCAATGTCACTGATGAAAGATTAGTCAGCTTAGCAGAGGCCTCAAACGAAAGCTTGGATCTCCTTTACAAGACTGTGTGCCACACCTGACCCATGCTTATTTGCGCTGGGCTTGGGAATCAAATTTTGGTTCAGCCTTTTCATATCTTCACCTTGGTTAGTACGCTTTTCTGGCTCATTTCTTTCTAATTTACTTTGATTTGAACAGACTTAAGTAAGTGATGAAATTGTTGCCCCTTAAATGACCTTAAATGTGATTTTCATTATGTTATGTATTGTCATTCTAATACTCATTAATACAAGCTCACAGTATGAAAATAACTTCTCCTAGAGCCAAAGGGGAAAATCACTAGCTTTAATGGTATTACAAATGTAGTTATGTTGGCCAGTTTTCACTATTGCTTTTCTTGGCAACTCAACTGTTTTCAGCATCTTAAATGCACCAATTGTACAAAGTGCTGGCACAACATACGCAAGAAACAGAAAAAAAAAATCAATTGCAGCATTGGCTCCAAGAAAGGAATAACATTGATTTGTACGCCATCAATATTTTGGATCATTCCATCACCCTTTGTTTACCTACTGTATCGTTGGAGATTGGACATCAGAAATTAATCTGAATAGGTTAGAATTGGAGGGGCAAAACATTTGTATTTACTTTTAGACTTAAGTTACGGCATGGAAACAGGCCCTTCGGCCCACCGAGTCTACGCCGATCAGCGATCACCCAGTACACTAGCTTAATCCTACACACCAGGGATTTAGACTGTGGATTGTCTTTGAACTGTGAGTGGAAACCGAAGCCCCTGCAGAAGACCCACGCAATCACAGGAAGAGCGTACAGTCAGCACTCTTAGTCAGGATCGAACCCAGGACTCTGGCGCTGTTATGCCCCTGTCCCACTTAGGAAACCTGAACGGAAACCTCTGGAGATTTTGCGCCCCTCCCAAGGCTCCTGTGCGGTTCCCTGTGGTTGCAGGTGGTTGCCGGAGGTTACAGGTAGTGGAATCGGGTAGGGAGACTGCCAAAAACCTCCGGGAACCGCACGGAAACCTTGGGTGGGGCGCAACGTCTCCAGAGGTTTCCGTTCAAGTTTCCTAAGTGGGACAGGGGCATAAGGCAGTAACTCTACCACTGCACTTCTGTGCCACCCCACAACATGAAACAATTTAAATAAATCAAATAAATTCCATGTATATCAAGATATTAGAATATGTTTTATTCTTAACATATATTGTTTTTAGGAATAATCCTATCAAAAATTGTAACTATAGTACTATTGTAGTACATCAGAAATTGTGTAAAAATGAAATTGTAACTATTTAGCTCACCAGCTACTCGTCAGTTTTAGTTGGCCCAATTAGAGTCAAACTATCGCTGTTTCCATTCTACCTATCTTCATGTGAGAAGGTGCTTGAAACCCTCTACACCACGATCGTGGAAGGAAGTCTGGGCAAGAGCTAATTGCACGGATTTTAATGAAGGATGGAAAAATTCCGCTTGCCAACTTCCAGCCAATTTCCATTGAACTAGAAAACATAGCTATTCTGTAACTTCAAAGTAGCACCAGATTGTCTCTTGCATTCCAATAGCCCAAAGTTTCAGAATAAGAAATGTTAAAATGGAGAGTTGTGATCAAAAACATGTGAGAAAGGTTGTAAACTCATTTAAACATACCGACGTGCGATACACATCAAAATGAGTGTCACTGTACATCATCAAGATTTGCAGGCCTGTTTCATTTTCTATTTCGCAACTCCATGTGACACATTTAACCTATCGATGTTTTTCTTTAACCCCTGTCCAGCACCTAAGCTTATTTCAAAGAAGAATTCTTCCCCAGTGGGAATGATTTCTTCTCAAGTATGCATTTACCTTGGTCAGAAAGTAGCAACGATTTAAGACAAAAATTGCCAATTTATTTTTATTTTTTAACAATGTTCCACTATCTCACCATCCTGCTGTGTCCTTTTTCGGTAATACATCTTTATATAATTGCCATTCCTTTCACAATTGATTGAAATAATTACTGTAGATTTTTCATATCAGTACAACAAAATCTTGATTATTATAACAATTGCAAACAGTATTAGAACAGCTGTGATTTATAAAGACTAACCTCGGTGGCATGACCTTGTTTCTTCTACTGCTGTGTGGTAGAGCACCTTTGGCATAAGGGTTGTACTCTATCTTCATCATCTTCATCTAGGGGATAGGATGAAGACCACAATTAAAACACCTCCCTTTGCAGTATGAATCCGTGAACATCACGAATGGCAAACGTTCCAGAGGGTAAATGTTAAGAGCAGCCACTCCTGACCCCATTACTGAGTTGAAGAGACAGGGAGTGATTGAAATGTCATCAGGTATCCCATATTGAGAT